>NW_027618123.1:0-84495 GCF_964187855.1 Myxine glutinosa | reverse complement strand
TGAAAAACCACTTTTTGCACTTGTGTTAGTGTTGAAAAACCACTTTTCGCAACTTGTGTTGGTGCAGGAAACCACTTTTGCACTTGTATTAGTGTGGAAAAAACACTTTTCGCACTTGTGTTAGTGTTGAAAAACAACTTTTCGCACTTGTGTTAGTGTTGAAAAACCACTTTTCGCACTTGTGTTGGTGCAGGAAACCACTTTTGCACTTGTATTAGTGTTGAAAAACCACTTTTCGCACTTGTGTTAGTGTTGAAAAACACTTTTCGCACTTGTGTTAGTGTTGAAAAACCACTTTTCGCACTTGTGTTGGTGCAGGAAACCACTTTTGCACTTGTATTAGTGTGGAAAAACCACTTTTCGCACTTATGTTAGTGTTGAAAAACAACTTTTCGCACTTGTGTTAGTGTTGAAAAACCACTTTTCGCACTTGTGTTGGTGCAGGAAACCACTTTTGCACTTGTATTAGTGTGGAAAAAACACTTTTTGCACTTGTGATAGTGTTGAAAAACCACTTTTCGCACTTGTGTTAGTGTTGAAAAACTACTTTTCGCACTTGTGTTAGTGTTGAAATACCACTTTTCGCACTTGTGTTGGTGCAGGAAACCACTTTTGCACTTGTATTAGTGTGGAAAAAACACTTCTCGCACTTGTGTTAGTGTTGAAAAACCACTTTTCGCACTTGTGTTGGTGCAGGAAACCACTTTTGCACTTGTATTAGTGTGGAAAAAACCACTTTTCGCACTTGTGTTAGTGTTGAAAAACTACTTTTCGCACTTGTGTTAGTGTTCAAAAACCACTTTTCGCACTTGTGTTAGTGTTGAAAAACCACTTTTCGCACTTGTGTTAGTGTTGAAAAACCACTTTTCGCACTTGTGTTGGTGCAGGAAACCACTTTTGCACTTGTATTAGTGTGGAAAAAAACACTTTTTGCACTTGTGATAGTGTTGAAAAACCACTTTTCGCACTTGTGTTGGTGCAGGAAACCACTTTTGCACTTGTATTAGTGTGGAAAAAACACTTCTCGCACTTGTGTTAGTGTTGAAAAACCACTTTTCGCACTTGTGTTAGTGTTGAAAAACCACTTTTCGCACTTGTGTTGGTGCAGGAAACCACTTTTGCACTTGTATTAGTGTGGAAAAACCACTTTTCGCACTTGTGTTAGTGTTGAAAAACCACTTTTCGCACTTGTGTTAGTGTTGAAAAACCACTTTTCGCACTTGTGTTAGTGTTGAAAAACCACTTTTTGCACTTGTGTTAGTGTTGAAAAACCACTTTTCGCACTTGTGTTGGTGCAGGAAACCACTTTTGCACTTGTATTAGTGTGGAAAAAACACTTTTCGCACTTGTGTTAGTGTTGAAAAACCACTTTTCGCACTTGTGTTGGTGCAGGAAACCACTTTTGCACTTGTATTAGTGTGGAAAAAACACTTTTTGCACTTGTGATAGTGTTGAAAAACCACTTTTCGCACTTGTGTTAGTGTTGAAAAACCACTTTTCGGACTTGTGTTAGTGTTGAAAAACCACTTTTCGCACTTGTGTTAGTGTTGAAAAACCACTTTTCGCACTTGTGTTGGTGCAGGAAACCACTTTTGCACTTGTATTAGTGTGGAAAAACCACTTTTCGCACTTGTGTTAGTGTTGAAAAACCACTTTTCGCACTTGTGTTGGTGCAGGAAACCACTTTTGCACTTGTATTAGTGTGGAAAAAAACACTTTTTGCACTTGTGATAGTGTTGAAAAACCACTTTTCGCACTTGTGTTAGTGTTGAAAAACTACTTTTCGCACTTGTGTTAGTGTTGAAATACCACTTTTCGCACTTGTGTTGGTGCAGGAAACCACTTTTGCACTTGTATTAGTGTGGAAAAAACACTTCTCGCACTTGTGTTAGTGTTGAAAAACCACTTTTCGCACTTGTGTTGGTGCAGGAAACCACTTTTGCACTTGTATTAGTGTGGATAAACCACTTTTCGCACTTGTGTTAGTGTTGAAAAACTACTTTTCGCACTTGTGTTAGTGTTCAAAAACCACTTTTCGCACTTGTGTTAGTGTTGAAAAACCACTTTTCGCACTTGTGTTAGTGTTGAAAAACCACTTTTCGCACTTGTGTTGGTGCAGGAAACCACTTTTGCACTTGTATTAGTGTGGAAAAAAAACACTTTTTGCACTTGTGATAGTGTTGAAAAACCACTTTTCGCACTTGTGTTGGTGCAGGAAACCACTTTTGCACTTGTATTAGTGTGGAAAAAACACTTCTCGCACTTGTGTTAGTGTTGAAAAACCACTTTTCGCACTTGTGTTAGTGTTGAAAAACCACTTTTCGCACTTGTGTTGGTGCAGGAAACCACTTTTGCACTTGTATTAGTGTGGAAAAACCACTTTTCGCACTTGTGTTAGTGTTGAAAAACCACTTTTCGCACTTGTGTTAGTGTTGAAAAACCACTTTTCGCACTTGTGTTAGTGTTGAAAAACCACTTTTCGCACTTGTGTTAGTGTTGAAAAACCACTTTTCGCACTTGTGTTGGTGCAGGAAACCACTTTTGCACTTGTATTAGTGTGGAAAAAACACTTTTTGCACTTGTGATAGTGTTGAAAAACCACTTTTCGCACTTGTGTTGGTGCAGGAAACCACTTTTGCACTTGCATTGGTGTGGAAAAAACACGTTTTGCACTTGTGATAGTGTTGAAAAACCACTTTTTGCACTTGTGTTGGTGCAGGAAACCACTTTTGCACTTGTATTAGTGTGGAAAAAACACTTTTTGCACTTGTGATAGTGTTGAAAAACCACTTTTCGCACTTGTGTTAGTGTTGAAAAAACACTTTTTGCACTTGTGTTAGTGTTGAAAAACCACTTTTCGCACTTGTGTTAGTGTTGAAAAGCCACTTTTCGCACTTGTGTTAGTGTTGAAAAACCACTTTTTGCACTTGTGTTAGTGTTGAAAAACCACTTTTCGCACTTGTGTTCGTGTTGAAAAACCACTTTTCGCACTTGTGTTGGTGCAGGAAACCACTTTTGGACTTGTATTAGTGTGGAAAAAACACTTTTTGCACTTGTGATAGTGTTGAAAAACCACTTTTCGCACTTGTGTTAGTGTTGAAAAACCACTTTTCGCACTTGTGTTAGTGTTGAAAAAACACTTTTCGCACTTGTGTTGGTGCAGGAAACCACTTTTGCACATGTATTAGTGTGGAAAAACCACTTTTCGCACTTATGTTAGTGTTGAAAAACCACTTTTCGCACTTGTGTTAGTGTTGAAAAACCACTTTTAGCACTTGTGTTAGTGTTGAAAAACCACTTTTCGCACTTGTGTTAGTGTTGAAAATCCACTTTTCGCACTTGTGTTGGTGCAGGAAACCACTTTTGCACTTCTATTAGTGTGGAAAAACCACTTTTTGCACTTGTGTTAGTGTTGAAAAACCACTTTTCGCACTTGTGTTAGTGTTGAAAAACCACTTTTCACACTTGTGTTGGTGCAGAAAACCACTTTTGCACTTGTATTAGTGTGGAAAAAACACGTTTTGCACTTGTGATAGTGTTGAAAAACCACTTTCGCACTTGTGTTAGTGTTGAAAAACCACTTTTTACCTTCGCAAAAGCGGAGGTTATGTTTTGATCGCTGTGTATTTATTTGTATGTCTGTGTGTGTGTGTGTATGTTATTCGCATAACTCAAAAAGTATTCAACCGAATTGCATGAAATTTGGTGGGATGATTGGTTATTATACGGGACACATTTGATTAGATTTTGGGAGCAATCGGGTCAAAGGTCAAGGTCAAGGTCACGAAAAGGTCAAAATCGTATTTTTACCAAGTACAGAACAGTAGCTGCGGCGAAGGTATGCGCTCTACCGAGTGCCCGTTCTAGTTGCACTTGTGTTGGTGCAGGAAACCACTTTTGCGCTTGTATTAGTGTGGAAAAAACACTTTTCGCACTTGTGTTAGTGTTGAAAAACCATTTTTCGCACTTGTGTTGGTGCAGGAAATCACTTTTGCACTTGTATTAGTGTGGAAAAAACACTTCTCGCACTTGTGTTAGTGTTGAAAAACCACTTTTCGCACTTGTGTTAGTGTTGAAAAAACCACTTTTCGCACTTGTGTTCGTGTTCAAAAACCACTTTTCGCACTTGTGTTAGTGTTGAAAAACCACTTTTCACACTTGTGTTAGTGTTGAAAAACCACTTTTCGCACTTGTGTTGGTGCAGGAAACCACTTTTGCATTTGTATTAGTGTGGAAAAAAATACTTTTTGCACTTGTGATAGTGTTGAAAAACCACTTTTCGCACTTGTGTTGGTGCAGGAAACCACTTTTGCACTTGTATTAGTCTGGAAAAAACACTTCTTGCACTTGTGTTAGTGTTGAAAAACCACTTTTCGCACTTGTGTTAGTGTTGAAAAACCACTTTTCGCACTTGTGTTGGTGCAGGAAACCACTTTTGCACTTGTATTAGTGTGGAAAAACCACTTTTCGCACTTGTGTTAGTGTTGAAAAACCACTTTTCGCACTTGTGTTAGTGTTGAAAAACCACTTTTCGCACTTGTGTTAGTGTTGAAAAACCACTTTTTGCACTTGTGTTAGTGTTGAAAAACCACTTTTCGCACTTGTGTTGGTGCAGGAAACCACTTTTGCACTTGTATTAGTGTGGAAAAAACACTTTTCGCACTTGTGTTAGTGTTGAAAAACCACTTTTCGCACTTGTGTTGGTGCAGGAAACCACTTTTGCACTTGTATTAGTGTGGAAAAAACACTTTTTGCACTTGTGATAGTGTTGAAAAACCACTTTTCGCACTTGTGTTAGTGTTGAAAAACCACTTTTCGGACTTGTGTTAGTGTTGAAAAACCACTTTTCGCACTTGTGTTAGTGTTGAAAAACCACTTTTCGCACTTGTGTTGGTGCAGGAAACCACTTTTGCACTTGTATTAGTGTGGAAAAACCACTTTTCGCACTTGTGTTAGTGTTGAAAAACCACTTTTCGCACTTGTGTTGGTGCAGGAAACCACTTTTGCACTTGTATTAGTGTGGAAAAAAACACTTTTTGCACTTGTGATAGTGTTGAAAAACCACTTTTCGCACTTGTGTTAGTGTTGAAAAACTACTTTTCGCACTTGTGTTAGTGTTGAAATACCACTTTTCGCACTTGTGTTGGTGCAGGAAACCACTTTTGCACTTGTATTAGTGTGGAAAAAACACTTCTCGCACTTGTGTTAGTGTTGAAAAACCACTTTTCGCACTTGTGTTGGTGCAGGAAAACCACTTTTGCACTTGTATTAGTGTGGATAAACCACTTTTCGCACTTGTGTTAGTGTTGAAAAACTACTTTTCGCACTTGTGTTAGTGTTCAAAAACCACTTTTCGCACTTGTGTTAGTGTTGAAAAACCACTTTTCGCACTTGTGTTAGTGTTGAAAAACCACTTTTCGCACTTGTGTTGGTGCAGGAAACCACTTTTGCACTTGTATTAGTGTGGAAAAAAACACTTTTTGCACTTGTGATAGTGTTGAAAAACCACTTTTCGCACTTGTGTTGGTGCAGGAAACCACTTTTGCACTTGTATTAGTGTGGAAAAAACACTTCTCGCACTTGTGTTAGTGTTGAAAAACCACTTTTCGCACTTGTGTTAGTGTTGAAAAACCACTTTTCGCACTTGTGTTGGTGCAGGAAACCACTTTTGCACTTGTATTAGTGTGGAAAAACCACTTTTCGCACTTGTGTTAGTGTTGAAAAACCACTTTTCGCACTTGTGTTAGTGTTGAAAAACCACTTTTCGCACACTTGTGTTAGTGTTGAAAAACCACTTTTCGCACTTGTGTTAGTGTTGAAAAACCACTTTTCGCACTTGTGTTGGTGCAGGAAACCACTTTTGCACTTGTATTAGTGTGGAAAAAACACTTTTTGCACTTGTGATAGTGTTGAAAAACCACTTTTCGCACTTGTGTTGGTGCAGGAAACCACTTTTGCACTTGCATTGGTGTGGAAAAAACACGTTTTGCACTTGTGATAGTGTTGAAAAACCACTTTTTGCACTTGTGTTGGTGCAGGAAACCACTTTTGCACTTGTATTAGTGTGGAAAAAACACTTTTTGCACTTGTGATAGTGTTGAAAAACCACTTTTCGCACTTGTGTTAGTGTTGAAAAAACACTTTTTGCACTTGTGTTAGTGTTGAAAAACCACTTTTCGCACTTGTGTTAGTGTTGAAAAGCCACTTTTCGCACTTGTGTTAGTGTTGAAAAACCACTTTTTGCACTTGTGTTAGTGTTGAAAAACCACTTTTCGCACTTGTGTTCGTGTTGAAAAACCACTTTTCGCACTTGTGTTGGTGCAGGAAACCACTTTTGGACTTGTATTAGTGTGGAAAAAACACTTTTTGCACTTGTGATAGTGTTGAAAAACCACTTTTCGCACTTGTGTTAGTGTTGAAAAACCACTTTTCGCACTTGTGTTAGTGTTGAAAAAACACTTTTCGCACTTGTGTTGGTGCAGGAAACCACTTTTGCACATGTATTAGTGTGGAAAAACCACTTTTCGCACTTATGTTAGTGTTGAAAAACCACTTTTCGCACTTGTGTTAGTGTTGAAAAACCACTTTTAGCACTTGTGTTAGTGTTGAAAAACCACTTTTCGCACTTGTGTTAGTGTTGAAAATCCACTTTTCGCACTTGTGTTGGTGCAGGAAACCACTTTTGCACTTCTATTAGTGTGGAAAAACCACTTTTTGCACTTGTGTTAGTGTTGAAAAACCACTTTTCGCACTTGTGTTAGTGTTGAAAAACCACTTTTCACACTTGTGTTGGTGCAGAAAACCACTTTTGCACTTGTATTAGTGTGGAAAAAACACGTTTTGCACTTGTGATAGTGTTGAAAAACCACTTTCGCACTTGTGTTAGTGTTGAAAAACCACTTTTTACCTTCGCAAAAGCGGAGGTTATGTTTTGATCGCTGTGTATTTATTTGTATGTCTGTGTGTGTGTGTGTATGTTATTCGCATAACTCAAAAAGTATTCAACCGAATTGCATGAAATTTGGTGGGATGATTGGTTATTATACGGGACACATTTGATTAGATTTTGGGAGCAATCGGGTCAAAGGTCAAGGTCAAGGTCACGAAAAGGTCAAAATCGTATTTTTACCAAGTACAGAACAGTAGCTGCGGCGAAGGTATGCGCTCTACCGAGTGCCCGTTCTAGTTGCACTTGTGTTGGTGCAGGAAACCACTTTTGCGCTTGTATTAGTGTGGAAAAAACACTTTTCGCACTTGTGTTAGTGTTGAAAAACCATTTTTCGCACTTGTGTTGGTGCAGGAAATCACTTTTGCACTTGTATTAGTGTGGAAAAAACACTTCTCGCACTTGTGTTAGTGTTGAAAAACCACTTTTCGCACTTGTGTTAGTGTTGAAAAACCACTTTTCGCACTTGTGTTCGTGTTCAAAAACCACTTTTCGCACTTGTGTTAGTGTTGAAAAACCACTTTTCACACTTGTGTTAGTGTTGAAAAACCACTTTTCGCACTTGTGTTGGTGCAGGAAACCACTTTTGCATTTGTATTAGTGTGGAAAAAAATACTTTTTGCACTTGTGATAGTGTTGAAAAACCACTTTTCGCACTTGTGTTGGTGCAGGAAACCACTTTTGCACTTGTATTAGTCTGGAAAAAACACTTCTTGCACTTGTGTTAGTGTTGAAAAACCACTTTTCGCACTTGTGTTAGTGTTGAAAAACCACTTTTCGCACTTGTGTTGGTGCAGGAAACCACTTTTGCACTTGTATTAGTGTGGAAAAACCACTTTTCGCACTTGTGTTAGTGTTGAAAAAACCACTTTTCGCACTTGTATTAGTGTGGAAAAAACACGTTTTGCACTTGTGATAGTGTTGAAAAACCACTTTTCGCACTTGTGATAGTGTTGAAAAACCACTTTTCCCACTTGTTTTGGTGCAGGAAACCACTTTTGCACTTGTATTAGTGTGGAAAAACACTTTTCGCACTTGTGTTAGTGTTGAAAAACAACTTTTCGCACTTGTGTTAGTGTTGAAAAACCACTTTTCGCACTTGTGTTGGTGCAGGAAACCACTTTTGCACTTGTTTTAGTGTTGAAAAACCACTTCTCGCACTTGTGTTAGTGTTGAAAAACGACTTTTCGCACTTGTGTTAGTGTTGAAAAACCACTTTTCGCACTTGTGTTGGTGCAGGAAACCACTTTTGCACTTGTATTAGTGTGGAAAAAACACGTTTTGCACTTGCGATAGTGTTGAAAAACCACTTTTCGCACTTGTGTTAGTGTTGAAAAACCACTTTTTGCACTTGTGTTAGTGTTGAAAAACCACTTTTCGCACTTGTGTTGGTGCAGGAAACCACTTTTGCACTTGTATTAGTGTGGAAAAAACACTTTTCGCACTTGTGTTAGTGTTGAAAAACAACTTTTCGCACTTGTGTTAGTGTTGAAAAACCACTTTTCGCACTTGTGTTGGTGCAGGAAACCACTTTTGCACTTGTATTAGTGTTGAAAAACCACTTTTCGCACTTGTGTTAGTGTTGAAAAACCACTTTTCGCACTTGTGTTAGTGTTGAAAAACCACTTTTCGCACTTGTGTTGGTGCAGGAAACCACTTTTGCACTTGTATTAGTGTGGAAAAACCACTTTTCGCACTTATGTTAGTGTTGAAAAACAACTTTTCGCACTTGTGTTAGTGTTGAAAAACCACTTTTCGCACTTGTGTTGGTGCAGGAAACCACTTTTGCACTTGTATTAGTGTGGAAAAAACACTTTTTGCACTTGTGATAGTGTTGAAAAACCACTTTTCGCACTTGTGTTAGTGTTGAAAAACTACTTTTCGCACTTGTGTTAGTGTTGAAATACCACTTTTCGCACTTGTGTTGGTGCAGGAAACCACTTTTGCACTTGTATTAGTGTGGAAAAAACACTTCTCGCACTTGTGTTAGTGTTGAAAAACCACTTTTCGCACTTGTGTTGGTGCAGGAAACCACTTTTGCACTTGTATTAGTGTGGAAAAACCACTTTTCGCACTTGTGTTAGTGTTGAAAAACTACTTTTCGCACTTGTGTTAGTGTTCAAAAACCACTTTTCGCACTTGTGTTAGTGTTGAAAAACCACTTTTCGCACTTGTGTTAGTGTTGAAAAACCACTTTTCGCACTTGTGTTGGTGCAGGAAACCACTTTTGCACTTGTATTAGTGTGGAAAAAAACACTTTTTGCACTTGTGATAGTGTTGAAAAACCACTTTTCGCACTTGTGTTGGTGCAGGAAACCACTTTTGCACTTGTATTAGTGTGGAAAAAACACTTCTCGCACTTGTGTTAGTGTTGAAAAACCACTTTTCGCACTTGTGTTAGTGTTGAAAAACCACTTTTCGCACTTGTGTTGGTGCAGGAAACCACTTTTGCACTTGTATTAGTGTGGAAAAACCACTTTTCGCACTTGTGTTAGTGTTGAAAAACCACTTTTCGCACTTGTGTTAGTGTTGAAAAACCACTTTTCGCACTTGTGTTAGTGTTGAAAAACCACTTTTTGCACTTGTGTTAGTGTTGAAAAACCACTTTTCGCACTTGTGTTGGTGCAGGAAACCACTTTTGCACTTGTATTAGTGTGGAAAAAACACTTTTCGCACTTGTGTTAGTGTTGAAAAACCACTTTTCGCACTTGTGTTGGTGCAGGAAACCACTTTTGCACTTGTATTAGTGTGGAAAAAACACTTTTTGCACTTGTGATAGTGTTGAAAAACCACTTTTCGCACTTGTGTTAGTGTTGAAAAACCACTTTTCGGACTTGTGTTAGTGTTGAAAAACCACTTTTCGCACTTGTGTTAGTGTTGAAAAACCACTTTTCGCACTTGTGTTGGTGCAGGGAAACCACTTTTGCACTTGTATTAGTGTGGAAAAACCACTTTTCGCACTTGTGTTAGTGTTGAAAAACCACTTTTCGCACTTGTGTTGGTGCAGGAAACCACTTTTGCACTTGTATTAGTGTGGAAAAAACACTTTTTGCACTTGTGATAGTGTTGAAAAACCACTTTTCGCACTTGTGTTAGTGTTGAAAAACTACTTTTCGCACTTGTGTTAGTGTTGAAATACCACTTTTCGCACTTGTGTTGGTGCAGGAAACCACTTTTGCACTTGTATTAGTGTGGAAAAAACACTTCTCGCACTTGTGTTAGTGTTGAAAAACCACTTTTCGCACTTGTGTTGGTGCAGGAAACCACTTTTGCACTTGTATTAGTGTGGATAAACCACTTTTCGCACTTGTGTTAGTGTTGAAAAACTACTTTTCGCACTTGTGTTAGTGTTCAAAAACCACTTTTCGCACTTGTGTTAGTGTTGAAAAACCACTTTTCGCACTTGTGTTAGTGTTGAAAAACCACTTTTCGCACTTGTGTTGGTGCAGGAAACCACTTTTGCACTTGTATTAGTGTGGAAAAAAACACTTTTTGCACTTGTGATAGTGTTGAAAAACCACTTTTCGCACTTGTGTTGGTGCAGGAAACCACTTTTGCACTTGTATTAGTGTGGAAAAAACACTTCTCGCACTTGTGTTAGTGTTGAAAAACCACTTTTCGCACTTGTGTTAGTGTTGAAAAACCACTTTTCGCACTTGTGTTGGTGCAGGAAACCACTTTTGCACTTGTATTAGTGTGGAAAAACCACTTTTCGCACTTGTGTTAGTGTTGAAAAACCACTTTTCGCACTTGTGTTAGTGTTGAAAAACCACTTTTCGCACTTGTGTTAGTGTTGAAAAACCACTTTTCGCACTTGTGTTAGTGTTGAAAAACCACTTTTCGCACTTGTGTTGGTGCAGGAAACCACTTTTGCACTTGTATTAGTGTGGAAAAAACACTTTTTGCACTTGTGATAGTGTTGAAAAACCACTTTTCGCACTTGTGTTGGTGCAGGAAACCACTTTTGCACTTGCATTGGTGTGGAAAAAACACGTTTTGCACTTGTGATAGTGTTGAAAAACCACTTTTTGCACTTGTGTTGGTGCAGGAAACCACTTTTGCACTTGTATTAGTGTGGAAAAAACACTTTTTGCACTTGTGATAGTGTTGAAAAACCACTTTTCGCACTTTTGTTAGTGTTGAAAAAACACTTTTTGCACTTGTGTTAGTGTTGAAAAACCACTTTTCGCACTTGTGTTAGTGTTGAAAAGCCACTTTTCGCACTTGTGTTAGTGTTGAAAAACCACTTTTTGCACTTGTGTTAGTGTTGAAAAACCACTTTTCGCACTTGTGTTAGTGTTGAAAAACCACTTTTCGCACTTGTGTTGGTGCAGGAAACCACTTTTGGACTTGTATTAGTGTGGAAAAAACACTTTTTGCACTTGTGATAGTGTTGAAAAACCACTTTTCGCACTTGTGTTAGTGTTGAAAAACCACTTTTCGCACTTGTGTTAGTGTTGAAAAAACACTTTTCGCACTTGTGTTGGTGCAGGAAACCACTTTTGCACATGTATTAGTGTGGAAAAACCACTTTTCGCACTTATGTTAGTGTTGAAAAACCACTTTTCGCACTTGTGTTAGTGTTGAAAAACCACTTTTAGCACTTGTGTTAGTGTTGAAAAACCACTTTTCGCACTTGTGTTAGTGTTGAAAATCCACTTTTCGCACTTGTGTTGGTGCAGGAAACCACTTTTGCACTTCTATTAGTGTGGAAAAACCACTTTTTGCACTTGTGTTAGTGTTGAAAAACCACTTTTCGCACTTGTGTTAGTGTTGAAAAACCACTTTTCACACTTGTGTTGGTGCAGAAAACCACTTTTGCACTTGTATTAGTGTGGAAAAAACACGTTTTGCACTTGTGATAGTGTTGAAAAACCACTTTCGCACTTGTGTTAGTGTTGAAAAACCACTTTTTACCTTCGCAAAAGCGGAGGTTATGTTTTGATCGCTGTGTATTTATTTGTATGTCTGTGTGTGTGTGTGTATGTTATTCGCATAACTCAAAAAGTATTCAACCGAATTGCATGAAATTTGGTGGGATGATTGGTTATTATACGGGACACATTTGATTAGATTTTGGGAGCAATCGGGTCAAAGGTCAAGGTCAAGGTCACGAAAAGGTCAAAATCGTATTTTTACCAAGTACAGAACAGTAGCTGCGGCGAAGGTATGCGCTCTACCGAGTGCCCGTTCTAGTTGCACTTGTGTTGGTGCAGGAAACCACTTTTGCGCTTGTATTAGTGTGGAAAAAACACTTTTCGCACTTGTGTTAGTGTTGAAAAACCATTTTTTGCACTTGTGTTGGTGCAGGAAACCACTTTTGCACTTGTATTAGTGTGGAAAAAACACTTCTCGCACTTGTGTTAGTGTTGAAAAACCACTTTTCGCACTTGTGTTAGTGTTGAAAAACCACTTTTCGCACTTGTGTTAGTGTTCAAAAACCACTTTTCGCACTTGTGTTAGTGTTGAAAAACCACTTTTCACACTTGTGTTAGTCTTGAAAAACCACTTTTCGCACTTGTGTTGGTGCAGGAAACCACTTTTGCATTTGTATTAGTGTGGAAAAAAACACTTTTTGCACTTGTGATAGTGTTGAAAAACCACTTTTCGCACTTGTGTTGGTGCAGGAAACCACTTTTGCACTTGTATTAGTCTGGAAAAAACACTTCTTGCACTTGTGTTAGTGTTGAAAAACCACTTTTCGCACTTGTGTTAGTGTTGAAAAACCACTTTTCGCACTTGTGTTGGTGCAGGAAACCACTTTTGCACTTGTATTAGTGTGGAAAAACCACTTTTCGCACTTGTGTTAGTGTTGAAAAACCACTTTTCGCACTTGTGTTAGTGTTGAAAAACCACTTTTCGCACTTGTGTTAGTGTTGAAAAACCACTTTTCGCACTTGTGTTAGTGTTGAAAAACCACTTTTCGCACTTGTGTTAGTGTTGAAAAACCACTTTTCGCACTTGTGTTGGTGCAGGAAACCACTTTTGCACTTGCATTGGTGTGGAAAAAACACGTTTTGCACTTGTGATAGTGTTGAAAAACCACTTTTTGCACTTGTGTTAGTGTTGAAAAACCACTTTTCGCACTTGTGTTGGTGCAGGAAACCACTTTTGCACTTGTATTAGTGTGGAAAAAACACTTTTTGCACTTGTGATAGTGTTGAAAAACCACTTTTCGCACTTGTGTTAGTGTTGAAAAACCACTTTTCGCACTTGTGTTGGTGCAGGAAACCACTTTTGCACTTGTATTAGTGTTGAAAAACCACTTTTCGCACTTGTGTTAGTGTTGAAAAACCACTTTTCGCACTTGTGTTGGTGCAGGAAACCACTTTTGCACTTGTATTAGTGTGGAAAAAACACTTTTTGCACTTGTGATAGTGTTGAAAAACCACTTTTCGCACTTGTGTTAGTGTTGAAAAACCACTTTTCGCACTTGTGTTAGTGTTGAAAAAACACTTTTCGCACTTGCGTTGGTGCAGGAAACCACTTTTGCACATGTATTAGTGTGGAAAAACCACTTTTTGCACTTATGTTAGTGTTGAAAAACCAATTTTCGCACTTGTGTTAGTGTTGAAAAACCACTTTTCGCACTTGTGTTAGTGTTGAAAAACCACTTTTCGCACTTGTGTTAGTGTTGAAAATCCACTTTTCGCACTTGTGTTGGTGCAGGAAACCACTTTTGCACTTCTATTAGTGTGGAAAAACCACTTTTTGCACTTGTGTTAGTGTTGAAAAACCACTTTTCGCACTTGTGTTAGTGTTGAAAAACCACTTTTCACACTTGTGTTGGTGCAGAAAACCACTTTTGCACTTGTATTAGTGTGGAAAAAACACGTTTTGCACTTGTGATAGTGTTGAAAAACCACTTTCGCACTTGTGTTAGTGTTGAAAAACCACTTTTTGCACTTGTGTTGGTGCAGGAAACCACTTTTGCGCTTGTATTAGTGTGGAAAAAACACTTTTCGCACTTGTGTTAGTGTTGAAAAACCATTTTTCGCACTTGTGTTGGTGCAGGAAACCACTTTTGCACTTGTATTAGTGTGGAAAAACACTTTTTGCACTTGTGATAGTGTTGAAAAACCACTTTTCGCACTTGTGTTAGTGTTGAAAAACCACTTTTCGCACTTGTGTTGGTGCAGGAAACCACTTTTGCACTTGTATTAGTGTTGAAAAACCACTTTTCGCACTTGTGTTAGTGTTGAAAAACCACTTTTCACACTTGTCTTGGTGCAGAAAACCACTTTTGCACTTGTATTAGTGTGGAAAAAACACGTTTTGCACTTGTGATAGTGTTGAAAAACCACTTTTCGCACTTGTGTTAGTGTTGAAAAACCACTTTTCGCACTTGTGTTAGGGTTGAAAAATCACTTTTCGCACTTGTGTTGGTGCATGAAACCACTTTTGCACTTGTATTAGTGTGGAAAAAACACTTTTTGCACTTGCGATAGTGTTGAAAAACCACTTTTCGCACTTGTCTTAGTGTTGAAAAACCACATTTCGCACTTGTGTTGGTGCAGGAAACCACTTTTGCACTTGTATTAGTGTGGAAAAAACACTTTTCGCACTTGTGTTAGTGTTGAAAATCAACTTTTCGCACTTGTGTTAGTGTTGAAAAACCACTTTTCGCACTTGTGTTAGTGTTGAAAAAACACTTTTCGCACTTGTGTTGGTGCAGGAAACCACTTTTGCACATGTATTAGTGTGGAAAAACCACTTTTCGCACTTATGTTAGTGTTGAAAAACCACTTTTCGCACTTGTGTTAGTGTTGAAAAACCACTTTTAGCACTTGTGTTAGTGTTGAAAAACCACTTTTCGCACTTGTGTTAGTGTTGAAAATCCACTTTTCGCACTTGTGTTGGTGCAGGAAACCACTTTTGCACTTCTATTAGTGTGGAAAAACCACTTTTTGCACTTGTGTTAGTGTTGAAAAACCACTTTTCGCACTTGTGTTAGTGTTGAAAAACCACTTTTCACACTTGTGTTGGTGGAGGTTATGTTTTGATCGCTGTGTATTTATTTGTATGTCTGTGTGTGTGTGTGTATGTTATTCGCATAACTCAAAAAGTATTCAACCGAATTGCATGAAATTTGGTGGGATGATTGGTTATTATACGGGACACATTTGATTAGATTTTGGGAGCAATCGGGTCAAAGGTCAAGGTCAAGGTCACGAAAAGGTCAAAATCGTATTTTTACCAAGTACAGAACAGTAGCTGCGGTGAAGGTATGCGCTCTACCGAGTGCCCGTTCTAGTTGCACTTGTGTTGGTGCAGGAAACCACTTTTGCGCTTGTATTAGTGTGGAAAAAACACTTTTCGCACTTGTGTTAGTGTTGAAAAACCATTTTTCGCACTTGTGTTGGTGCAGGAAACCACTTTTGCACTTGTATTAGTGTGGAAAAAACACTTCTCGCACTTGTGTTAGTGTTGAAAAACCACTTTTCGCACTTGTGTTAGTGTTGAAAAACCACTTTTCGCACTTGTGTTAGTGTTCAAAAATCACTTTTCGCACTTGTGTTAGTGTTGAAAAACCACTTTTCACACTTGTGTTAGTGTTGAAAAACCACTTTTCGCACTTGTGTTGGTGCAGGAAACCACTTTTGCACTTGTATTAGTGTGGAAAAAAACACTTTTTGCACTTGTGATAGTGTTGAAAAACCACTTTTCGCACTTGTGTTGGTGCAGGAAACCACTTTTGCACTTGTATTAGTGTGGAAAAAACACTTCTTGCACTTGTGTTAGTGTTGAAAAACCACTTTTCGCACTTGTGTTAGTGTTGAAAAACCACTTTTCGCACTTGTGTTGGTGCAGGAAACCACTTTTGCACTTGTATTAGTGTGGAAAAACCACTTTTCGCACTTGTGTTAGTGTTGAAAAACCACTTTTCGCACTTGTGTTAGTGTTGAAAAACCACTTTTCGCACTTGTGTTAGTGTTGAAAAACCACTTTTCGCACTTGTGTTAGTGTTGAAAAACCACTTTTCGCACTTGTGTTAGTGTTGAAAAACCACTTTTCGCACTTGTGTTAGTGTTGAAAAACCACTTTTCGCACTTGTGTTAGTGTTCAAAAACCACTTTTCGCACTTGTGTTAGTGTTGAAAAACCACTTTTCACACTTGTGTTAGTGTTGAAAAACCACTTTTCGCACTTGTGTTGGTGCAGGAGACCACTTTTGCACTTGTATTAGTGTGGAAAAAAACACTTTTTGCACTTGTGATAGTGTTGAAAAACCACTTTTCGCACTTGTGTTGGTGCAGGAAACCACTTTTGCACTTGTATTAGTGTGGAAAAAACACTTCTTGCACTTGTGTTAGTGTTGAAAAACCACTTTTCGCACTTGTGTTAGTGTTGAAAAACCACTTTTCGCACTTGTGTTGGTGCAGGAAACCACTTTTGCACTTGTATTAGTGTGGAAAAACCACTTTTCGCACTTGTGTTAGTGTTGAAAAACCACTTTTCGCACTTGTGTTAGTGTTGAAAAACCACTTTTCGCACTTGTGTTAGTGTTGAAAAACCACTTTTCGCACTTGTGTTAGTGTTGAAAAACCACTTTTCGCACTTGTGTTAGTGTTGAAAAACCACTTTTCGCACTTGTGTTGGTGCAGGAAACCACTTTTGCACTTGTATTAGTGTGGAAAAAACACTTTTTGCACTTGTGATAGTGTTGAAAAACCACTTTTCGCACTTGTGTTAGTGTTGAAAAACCACTTTTCGCACTTGTGTTGGTGCAGGAAACCACTTTTGCACTTGTATTAGTGTTGAAAAACCACTTTTCGCACTTGTGTTAGTGTTGAAAAACCACTTTTCGCACTTGTGTTGGTGCAGGAAACCACTTTTGCACTTGTATTAGTGTGGAAAAAACACTTTTTGCACTTGTGATAGTGTTGAAAAACCACTTTTCGCACTTGTGTTAGTGTTGAAAAACCACTTTTCGCACTTGTGTTAGTGTTGAAAAAACACTTTTCGCACTTGCGTTGGTGCAGGAAACCACTTTTGCACATGTATTAGTGTGGAAAAACCACTTTTTGCACTTATGTTAGTGTTGAAAAACCAATTTTCGCACTTGTGTTAGTGTTGAAAAACCACTTTTCGCACTTGTGTTAGTGTTGAAAAACCACTTTTCGCACTTGTGTTAGTGTTGAAAATCCACTTTTCGCACTTGTGTTGGTGCAGGAAACCACTTTTGCACTTCTATTAGTGTGGAAAAACCACTTTTTGCACTTGTGTTAGTGTTGAAAAACCACTTTTCGCACTTGTGTTAGTGTTGAAAAACCACTTTTCACACTTGTGTTGGTGCAGAAAACCACTTTTGCACTTGTATTAGTGTGGAAAAAACACGTTTTGCACTTGTGATAGTGTTGAAAAACCACTTTCGCACTTGTGTTAGTGTTGAAAAACCACTTTTTGCACTTGTGTTGGTGCAGGAAACCACTTTTGCGCTTGTATTAGTGTGGAAAAAACACTTTTCGCACTTGTGTTAGTGTTGAAAAACCATTTTTCGCACTTGTGTTGGTGCAGGAAACCACTTTTGCACTTGTATTAGTGTGGAAAAACACTTTTTGCACTTGTGATAGTGTTGAAAAACCACTTTTCGCACTTGTGTTAGTGTTGAAAAACCACTTTTCGCACTTGTGTTGGTGCAGGAAACCACTTTTGCACTTGTATTAGTGTTGAAAAACCACTTTTCGCACTTGTGTTAGTGTTGAAAAACCACTTTTCACACTTGTCTTGGTGCAGAAAACCACTTTTGCACTTGTATTAGTGTGGAAAAAACACGTTTTGCACTTGTGATAGTGTTGAAAAACCACTTTTCGCACTTGTGTTAGTGTTGAAAAACCACTTTTCGCACTTGTGTTAGGGTTGAAAAATCACTTTTCGCACTTGTGTTGGTGCATGAAACCACTTTTGCACTTGTATTAGTGTGGAAAAAACACTTTTTGCACTTGTGATAGTGTTGAAAAACCACTTTTCGCACTTGTCTTAGTGTTGAAAAACCACATTTCGCACTTGTGTTGGTGCAGGAAACCACTTTTGCACTTGTATTAGTGTGGAAAAAACACTTTTCGCACTTGTGTTAGTGTTGAAAATCAACTTTTCGCACTTGTGTTAGTGTTGAAAAACCACTTTTCGCACTTGTGTTAGTGTTGAAAAAACACTTTTCGCACTTGTGTTGGTGCAGGAAACCACTTTTGCACATGTATTAGTGTGGAAAAACCACTTTTCGCACTTATGTTAGTGTTGAAAAACCACTTTTCGCACTTGTGTTAGTGTTGAAAAACCACTTTTAGCACTTGTGTTAGTGTTGAAAAACCACTTTTCGCACTTGTGTTAGTGTTGAAAATACACTTTTCGCACTTGTGTTGGTGCAGGAAACCACTTTTGCACTTCTATTAGTGTGGAAAAACCACTTTTTGCACTTGTGTTAGTGTTGAAAAACCACTTTTCGCACTTGTGTTAGTGTTGAAAAACCACTTTTTACCTTCGCAAAAGCGGAGGTTATGTTTTGATCGCTGTGTATTTATTTGTATGTCTGTGTGTGTGTGTGTATGTTATTCGCATAACTCAAAAAGTATTCAACCGAATTGCATGAAATTTGGTGGGATGATTGGTTATTATACGGGACACATTTGATTAGATTTTGGGAGCAATCGGGTCAAAGGTCAAGGTCAAGGTCACGAAAAGGTCAAAATCGTATTTTTACCAAGTACAGAACAGTAGCTGCGGCGAAGGTATGCGCTCTACCGAGTGCCCGTTCTAGTTGCACTTGTGTTGGTGCAGGAAACCACTTTTGCGCTTGTATTAGTGTGGAAAAAACACTTTTCGCACTTGTGTTAGTGTTGAAAAACCATTTTTCGCACTTGTGTTGGTGCAGGAAACCACTTTTGCACTTGTATTAGTGTGGAAAAAACACTTCTCGCACTTGTGTTAGTGTTGAAAAACCACTTTTCGCACTTGTGTTAGTGTTGAAAAACCACTTTTCGCACTTGTGTTAGTGTTCAAAAACCACTTTTCGCACTTGTGTTAGTGTTGAAAAACCACTTTTCACACTTGTGTTAGTGTTGAAAAACCACTTTTCGCACTTGTGTTGGTGCAGGAAACCACTTTTGCACTTGTATTAGTGTGGAAAAAAACACTTTTTGCACTTGTGATAGTGTTGAAAAACCACTTTTCGCACTTGTGTTGGTGCAGGAAACCACTTTTGCACTTGTATTAGTGTGGAAAAAACACTTCTTGCACTTGTGTTAGTGTTGAAAAACCACTTTTCGCACTTGTGTTAGTGTTGAAAAACCACTTTTCGCACTTGTGTTGGTGCAGGAAACCACTTTTGCACTTGTATTAGTGTGGAAAAACCACTTTTCGCACTTGTGTTAGTGTTGAAAAACCACTTTTCGCACTTGTGTTAGTGTTGAAAAACCACTTTTCGCACTTGTGTTAGTGTTGAAAAACCACTTTTCGCACTTGTGTTAGTGTTGAAAAACCACTTTTCGCACTTGTGTTAGTGTTGAAAAACCACTTTTCGCACTTGTGTTGGTGCAGGAAACCACTTTTGCACTTGCATTGGTGTGGAAAAAACACGTTTTGCACTTGTGATAGTGTTGAAAAACCACTTTTTGCACTTGTGTTAGTGTTGAAAAACCACTTTTCGCACTTGTGTTGGTGCAGGAAACCACTTTTGCACTTGTATTAGTGTGGAAAAAACACTTTTTGCACTTGTGATAGTGTTGAAAAACCACTTTTCGCACTTGTGTTAGTGTTGAAAACCACTTTTCGCACTTGTGTTGGTGCAGGAAACCACTTTTGCACTTGTATTAGTGTTGAAAAACCACTTTTCGCACTTGTGTTAGTGTTGAAAAACCACTTTTCGCACTTGTGTTGGTGCAGGAAACCACTTTTGCACTTGTATTAGTGTGGAAAAAACACTTTTTGCACTTGTGATAGTGTTTAAAAACCACTTTTCGCACTTGTGTTAGTGTTGAAAAACCACTTTTCGCACTTGTGTTAGTGTTGAAAAAACACTTTTCGCACTTGCGTTGGTGCAGGAAACCACTTTTGCACATGTATTAGTGTGGAAAAACCACTTTTTGCACTTATGTTAGTGTTGAAAAACCAATTTTCGCACTTGTGTTAGTGTTGAAAAACCACTTTTCGCACTTGTGTTAGTGTTGAAAAACCACTTTTCGCACTTGTATTAGTGTGGAAAAAACACTTCTCGCACTTGTGTTAGTGTTGAAAAACCACTTTTCGCACTTGTGTTAGTGTTGAAAAACCACTTTTCGCACTTGTGTTAGTGTTCAAAAACCACTTTTCGCACTTGTGTTAGTGTTGAAAAACCACTTTTCACACTTGTGTTAGTGTTGAAAAACCACTTTTCGCACTTGTGTTGGTGCAGGAAACCACTTTTGCACTTGTATTAGTGTGGAAAAAAACACTTTTTGCACTTGTGATAGTGTTGAAAAACCACTTTTCGCACTTGTGTTGGTGCAGGAAACCACTTTTGCACTTGTATTAGTGTGGAAAAAACACTTCTTGCACTTGTGTTAGTGTTGAAAAACCACTTTTCGCACTTGTGTTAGTGTTGAAAAACCACTTTTCGCACTTGTGTTGGTGCAGGAAACCACTTTTGCACTTGTATTAGTGTGGAAAAACCACTTTTCGCACTTGTGTTAGTGTTGAAAAACCACTTTTCGCACTTGTGTTGGTGTTGAAAAACCACTTTTCGCACTTGTGTTAGTGTTGAAAAACCACTTTTCGCACTTGTGTTAGTGTTGAAAAACCACTTTTCGCACTTGTGTTAGTGTTGAAAAACCACTTTTCGCACTTGTGTTGGTGCAGGAAACCACTTTTGCACTTGCATTGGTGTGGAAAAAACACGTTTTGCACTTGTGATAGTGTTGAAAAACCACTTTTTGCACTTGTGTTAGTGTTGAAAAACCACTTTTCGCACTTGTGTTGGTGCAGGAAACCACTTTTGCACTTGTATTAGTGTGGAAAAAACACTTTTTGCACTTGTGATAGTGTTGAAAAACCACTTTTCGCACTTGTGTTAGTGTTGAAAAACCACTTTTCGCACTTGTGTTGGTGCAGGAAACCACTTTTGCACTTGTATTAGTGTTGAAAAACCACTTTTCGCACTTGTGTTAGTGTTGAAAAACCACTTTTCGCACTTGTGTTGGTGCAGGAAACCACTTTTGCACTTGTATTAGTGTGGAAAAAACACTTTTTGCACTTGTGATAGTGTTGAAAAACCACTTTTCGCACTTGTGTTAGTGTTGAAAAACCACTTTTCGCACTTGTGTTAGTGTTGAAAAAACACTTTTCGCACTTGCGTTGGTGCAGGAAACCACTTTTGCACATGTATTAGTGTGGAAAAACCACTTTTTGCACTTATGTTAGTGTTGAAAAACCAATTTTCGCACTTGTGTTAGTGTTGAAAAACCACTTTTCGCACTTGTGTTAGTGTTGAAAAACCACTTTTCGCACTTGTGTTAGTGTTGAAAATCCACTTTTCGCACTTGTGTTGGTGCAGGAAACCACTTTTGCACTTCTATTAGTGTGGAAAAACCACTTTTTGCACTTGTGTTAGTGTTGAAAAACCACTTTTCGCACTTGTGTTAGTGTTGAAAAACCACTTTTCGCACTTGTGTTGGTGCAGGAAACCACTTTTGCACTTGTATTAGTGTGGAAAAAACACTTTTTGCACTTGTGATAGTGTTGAAAAACCACTTTTCGCACTTGTATTAGTGTTGAAAAACCACTTTTCGCACTTGTGTTAGTGTTGAAAAAACACTTTTCGCACTTGCGTTGGTGCAGGAAACCACTTTTGCACATGTATTAGTGTGGAAAAACCACTTTTTGCACTTATGTTAGTGTTGAAAAACCAATTTTCGCACTTGTGTTAGTGTTGAAAAACCACTTTTCGCACTTGTGTTAGTGTTGAAAAACCACTTTTCGCACTTGTGTTAGTGTTGAAAATCCACTTTTCGCACTTGTGTTGGTGCAGGAAACCACTTTTGCACTTCTATTAGTGTGGAAAAACCACTTTTTGCACTTGTGTTAGTGTTGAAAAACCACTTTTCGCACTTGTGTTAGTGTTGAAAAACCACTTTTCACACTTGTGTTGGTGCAGAAAACCACTTTTGCACTTGTATTAGTGTGGAAAAAACACGTTTTGCACTTGTGATAGTGTTGAAAAACCACTTTCGCACTTGTGTTAGTGTTGAAAAACCACTTTTTGCACTTGTGTTGGTGCAGGAAACCACTTTTGCGCTTGTATTAGTGTGGAAAAAACACTTTTCGCACTTGTGTTAGTGTTGAAAAACCATTTTTCGCACTTGTGTTGGTGCAGGAAACCACTTTTGCACTTGTATTAGTGTGGAAAAACACTTTTTGCACTTGTGATAGTGTTGAAAAACCACTTTTCGCACTTGTGTTAGTGTTGAAAAACCACTTTTCGCACTTGTGTTGGTGCAGGAAACCACTTTTGCACTTGTATTAGTGTTGAAAAACCACTTTTCGCACTTGTGTTAGTGTTGAAAAACCACTTTTCACACTTGTCTTGGTGCAGAAAACCACTTTTGCACTTGTATTAGTGTGGAAAAAACACGTTTTGCACTTGTGATAGTGTTGAAAAACCACTTTTCGCACTTGTGTTAGTGTTGAAAAACCACTTTTCGCACTTGTGTTAGGGTTGAAAAATCACTTTTCGCACTTGTGTTGGTGCATGAAACCACTTTTGCACTTGTATTAGTGTGGAAAAAACACTTTTTGCACTTGTGATAGTGTTGAAAAACCACTTTTCGCACTTGTCTTAGTGTTGAAAAACCACATTTCGCACTTGTGTTGGTGCAGGAAACCACTTTTGCACTTGTATTAGTGTGGAAAAAACACTTTTCGCACTTGTGTTAGTCTTGAAAATCAACTTTTCGCACTTGTGTTAGTGTTGAAAAACCACTTTTCGCACTTGTGTTAGTGTTGAAAAAACACTTTTCGCACTTGTGTTGGTGCAGGAAACCACTTTTGCACATGTATTAGTGTGGAAAAACCACTTTTCGCACTTATGTTAGTGTTGAAAAACCACTTTTCGCACTTGTGTTAGTGTTGAAAAACCACTTTTAGCACTTGTGTTAGTGTTGAAAAACCACTTTTCGCACTTGTGTTAGTGTTGAAAATACACTTTTCGCACTTGTCTTGGTGCAGGAAACCACTTTTGCACTTCTATTAGTGTGGAAAAACCACTTTTTGCACTTGTGTTAGTGTTGAAAAACCACTTTTCGCACTTGTGTTAGTGTTGAAAAACCACTTTTCACACTTGTGTTGGTGCAGAAAACCACTTTTGCACTTGTATTAGTGTGGAAAAAACACGTTTTGCACTTGTGATAGTGTTGAAAAACCACTTTCGCACTTGTGTTAGTGTTGAAAAACCACTTTTTACCTTCGCAAAAGCGGAGGTTATGTTTTGATCGCTGTGTATTTATTTGTATGTCTGTGTGTGTGTGTGTATGTTATTCGCATAACTCAAAAAGTATTCAACCGAATTGCATGAAATTTGGTGGGATGATTGGTTATTATACGGGACACATTTGATTAGATTTTGGGAGCAATCGGGTCAAAGGTCAAGGTCAAGGTCACGAAAAGGTCAAAATCGTATTTTTACCAAGTACAGAACAGTAGCTGCGGCGAAGGTATGCGCTCTACCGAGTGCCCGTTCTAGTTGCACTTGTGTTGGTGCAGGAAACCACTTTTGCGCTTGTATTAGTGTGGAAAAAACACTTTTCGCACTTGTGTTAGTGTTGAAAAACCATTTTTCGCACTTCTGTTGGTGCAGGAAACCACTTTTGCACTTGTATTAGTGTGGAAAAAACACTTCTCGCACTTGTGTTAGTGTTGAAAAACCACTTTTCGCACTTGTGTTAGTGTTGAAAAACCACTTTTCGCACTTGTGTTAGTGTTCAAAAACCACTTTTCGCACTTGTGTTAGTGTTGAAAAACCACTTTTCACACTTGTGTTAGTGTTGAAAAACCACTTTTCGCACTTGTGTTGGTGCAGGAAACCACTTTTGCACTTGTATTAGTGTGGAAAAAAACACTTTTTGCACTTGTGATAGTGTTGAAAAACCACTTTTCGCACTTGTGTTGGTGCAGGAAACCACTTTTGCACTTGTATTAGTGTGGAAAAAACACTTCTTGCACTTGTGTTAGTGTTGAAAAACCACTTTTCGCACTTGTGTTAGTGTTGAAAAACCACTTTTCGCACTTGTGTTGGTGCAGGAAACCACTTTTGCACTTGTATTAGTGTGGAAAAACCACTTTTCGCACTTGTGTTAGTGTTGAAAAACCACTTTTCGCACTTGTGTTAGTGTTGAAAAACCACTTTTCGCACTTGTGTTAGTGTTGAAAAACCACTTTTCGCACTTGTGTTAGTGTTGAAAAACCACTTTTCGCACTTGTGTTAGTGTTGAAAAACCACTTTTCGCACTTGTGTTGGTGCAGGAAACCACTTTTGCACTTGCATTGGTGTGGAAAAAACACGTTTTGCACTTGTGATAGTGTTGAAAAACCACTTTTTGCACTTGTGTTAGTGTTGAAAAACCACTTTTCGCACTTGTGTTGGTGCAGGAAACCACTTTTGCACTTGTATTAGTGTGGAAAAAACACTTTTTTGCACTTGTGATAGTGTTGAAAAACCACTTTTCGCACTTGTGTTAGTGTTGAAAAACCACTTTTCGCACTTGTGTTGGTGCAGGAAACCACTTTTGCACTTGTATTAGTGTGGAAAAAACACTTTTTGCACTTGTGATAGTGTTGAAAAACCACTTTTCGCACTTGTGTTAGTGTTGAAAAACCACTTTTCGCACTTGTGTTAGTGTTGAAAAACCACTTTTCGCACTTGTGTTAGTGTTGAAAAACCACTTTTCGCACTTGTGTTGGTGCAAGGAAACCACTTTTGCACTTGTATTAGTGTTGAAAAACCACTTTTCGCACTTGTGTTAGTGTTGAAAAACCACTTTTCACACTTGTCTTGGTGCAGAAAACCACTTTTGCACTTGTATTAGTGTGGAAAAAACACGTTTTGCACTTGTGATAGTGTTGAAAAACCACTTTTCGCACTTGTGTTAGTGTTGAAAAACCACTTTTCGCACTTGTGTTAGGGTTGAAAAATCACTTTCGCACTTGTGTTGGTGCATGAAACCACTTTTGCACTTGTATTAGTGTGGAAAAAACACTTTTTGCACTTGTGATAGTGTTGAAAAACCACTTTTCGCACTTGTCTTAGTGTTGAAAAACCACATTTCGCACTTGTGTTGGTGCAGGAAACCACTTTTGCACTTGTATTAGTGTGGAAAAAACACTTTTCGCACTTGTGTTAGTGTTGAAAATCAACTTTTCGCACTTGTGTTAGTGTTGAAAAACCACTTTTCGCACTTGTGTTGGTGCAAGAAACCACTTTTGCACTGTATTAGTGTGGAAAAACCACTTTTTGCACTTGTGTTAGTGTTGAAAAACCACTTTTCGCACTTGTGTTAGTGTTGAAAAACCACTTTTCGCACTTGTGTTAGTGTTGAAAAACCACTTTTCGCACTTGTGTTAGTGTTGAAAAACCACTTTTCGCACTTGTGTTGGTGCAGGAAACCACTTTTGCACTTGTATTAGTGTGGAAAAAACACTTTTCGCACTTGTGTTAGTGTTGAAAAACCACTTTTCGCACTTGTGTTAGTGTTGAAAAACCACTTTTCGCACTTGTGTTGGTGCAGGAAACCACTTTTGCACTTGTATTAGTGTTAGTGTAGCAGCATAGCAAACCTGTTGTGCATTTTGTGATACAAGCACCAAATTTGGCACAAATGTACATTAATATGTTGCGAACATTTTCAGATATTGGGCCACTTGAAATTCCGTAATTTTATTTTTCAATTTTTTTCAAATTTCGTAATTTCAAATTTTTCGGGTGACACCGTCACAATTTCGGTCTTCGAGGCCGGCCGATATAGTGGGGCGGCTTAGCCCAAATATTCAAAAGAATTGTGCATTTTGTGATACAAGCACCAAATTTGGCACAAATGTACATTAATATGTTGCGAACATTGTGTGGTCAGCAATGAAGACGAGAGTCTGAATTACATGTATGCAAAAGACCTTGTGAACCAGTGAAGCAAATACACGGGTAAGCATGAATTAAATCTAGGGCATGATATAATTTCCATGATGTTTACCTCTACACTCAATGGTGGAAGGAGGTAATGTTTTGATCCCAGCTTGTCTGTATGTCTGTTTGTCTGTTAGTCCACAAAATTCCAGACAAAGCTTGTAGTAGTGGTAGTTGTAGTGGTAGTGGTGATAACAGAAATTGTTATATAGAACTGAACTTATATTATTATTATATGCAGAAAATAACTTCATTTCTATATGCCCTGCAGTGGACAGGTTAATTGGTTTATGCACTGAAGGGGTCACCCTGGTGTGCACTGCTGTGTTCTGCCTCACTGAGTTGTTCAGGTATGATGTACTCAGCACAAGCTTCCGGTCGGCCCGGAGGTGGGGGTGCGGGGCCTGTCACGGAACGTCAAAACAAACGGCCTGCTGGGGCCGCCCAAAAGTCGGGCGTGAGGGGCGCGTCCACTAATGGAACGCCTCTCGCTTCCCAGATCGAGGGCCACGTGGTCAGGAGAACCTCGTCCCTTCCGGTCACACTTTGCCTATCAGCCGGCCTCGAAGACCGAAATTGTGACGGTGTCACCCGAAAAATTTGAAATTACGAAATTTGAAAAAATTTGAAAAAAAAAATTACGGAATTTCAAGTGGCCCAATATCTGAAAATGTTCGCAACATATTAATGTACATTTGTGCCAAATTTGGTGCTTGTTTCACAAAATGCACAATTCTTTTGAATATTTGGGCTAAGCCGCCCCACTATGTGGAAAAAACACGTTTTGCACTTGTGATAGTGTTGAAAAACCACTTTCGCACTTGTGTTAGTGTTGAAAAACCACTTTTTGCACTTGTGTTGGTGCAGGAAACCACTTTTGCACTTGTATTAGTGTGGAAAAAACACTTCTCGCACTTGTGTTAGTGTTGAAAAACCACTTTTCGCACTTGTGTTAGTGTTGAAAAACCACTTTTCGCACTTGTGTTAGTGTTCAAAAACCACTTTTCGCACTTGTGTTAGTGTTGAAAAACCACTTTTCGCACTTGTGTTAGTGTTGAAAAACCACTTTTCGCACTTGTGTTGGTGCAGGAAACCACTTTTGCACTTGTATTAGTGTGGAAAAAAACACTTTTTGCACTTGTGATAGTGTTGAAAAACCACTTTTCGCACTTGTGTTGGTGCAGGAAACCACTTTTGCACTTGTATTAGTGTGGAAAAAACACTTCTTGCACTTGTGTTAGTGTTGAAAAACCACTTTTCGCACTTGTGTTAGTGTTGAAAAACCACTTTTCGCACTTGTGTTGGTGCAGGAAACCACTTTTGCACTTGTATTAGTGTGGAAAAACCACTTTTCGCACTTGTGTTAGTGTTGAAAAACCACGTTTCGCACTTGTGTTAGTGTTGAAAAACCACTTTTCGCACTTGTGTTAGTGTTGAAAAACCACTTTTCGCACTTGTGTTAGTGTTGAAAAACCACTTTTCGCACTTGTGTTAGTGTTGAAAAACCACTTTTCGCACTTGTGTTGGTGCAGGAAACCACTTTTGCACTTGCATTGGTGTGGAAAAAACACGTTTTGCACTTGTGATAGTGTTGAAAAACCACTTTTTGCACTTGTGTTAGTGTTGAAAAACCACTTTTCGCACTTGTGTTGGTGCAGGAAACCACTTTTGCACTTGTATTAGTGTGGAAAAAACACTTTTTGCACTTGTGATAGTGTTGAAAAACCACTTTTCGCACTTGTGTTAGTGTTGAAAAACCACTTTTCGCACTTGTGTTGGTGCAGGAAACCACTTTTGCACTTGTATTAGTGTTGAAAAACCACTTTTCGCACTTGTGTTAGTGTTGAAAAACCACTTTTCGCACTTGTGTTGGTGCAGGAAACCACTTTTGCACTTGTATTAGTGTGGAAAAAACACTTTTTGCACTTGTGATAGTGTTGAAAAACCACTTTTCGCACTTGTGTTAGTGTTGAAAAACCACTTTTCGCACTTGTGTTAGTGTTGAAAAAACACTTTTCGCACTTGCGTTGGTGCAGGAAACCACTTTTGCACATGTATTAGTGTGGAAAAACCACTTTTCGCACTTATGTTAGTGTTGAA
This sequence comes from Myxine glutinosa, assembly GCF_964187855.1. Lineage (NCBI taxonomy): Eukaryota > Metazoa > Chordata > Myxini > Myxiniformes > Myxinidae > Myxine > Myxine glutinosa. The sequence goes on along the minus strand of NW_027618123.1, from coordinate 56,306 downwards.
AAACCACTTTTCGCACTTGTGTTAGTGTTGAAAAACCACTTTTCGCACTTGTGTTAGTGTTGAAAAACCACTTTTCGCACTTGTGTTAGTGTTGAAAATCCACTTTTCACACTTGTGTTGGTGCAGGAAACCACTTTTGCACTTCTATTAGTGTGGAAAAACCACTTTTTACACTTGTGTTAGTGTTGAAAAACCACTTTTCGCACTTGTGTTAGTGTTGAAAAACCACTTTTCACACTTGTGTTGGTGCAGAAAACCACTTTTGCACTTGTATTAGTGTGGAAAAAACACTTTTTGCACTTGTGATAGTGTTGAAAAACCACTTTTCGCACTTGTGTTAGTGTTGAAAAACCACTTTTCGCACTTGTGTTGGTGCAGGAAACCACTTTTGCACTTGTATTAGTGTTGAAAAACCACTTTTCGCACTAGTGTTAGTGTTGAAAAACCACTTTTCGCACTTGTGTTGGTGCAGGAAACCACTTTTGCACTTGTATTAGTGTGGAAAAAACACTTTTTGCACTTGTGATAGTGTTGAAAAACCACTTTTCGCACTTGTGTTAGTGTTGAAAAACCACTTTTCGCACTTGTGTTAGTGTTGAAAAAACACTTTTCGCACTTGCGTTGGTGCAGGAAACCACTTTTGCACATGTATTAGTGTGGAAAAACCACTTTTCGCACTTATGTTAGTGTTGAAAAAACACTTTTCGCACTTGTGTTAGTGTTGAAAAACCACTTTTCGCACTTGTGTTAGTGTTGAAAAACCACTTTTCGCACTTGTGTTAGTGTTGAAAAACCACATTTCGCACTTGTGTTGGTGCAGGAAACCACTTTTGCACTTGTATTAGTGTGGAAAAAACACTTTTCGCACTTGTGTTAGTGTTGAAAAACAACTTTTCGCACTTGTGTTAGTGTTGAAAAACCACTTTTCGCACTTGTGTTGGTGCAGGAAACCACTTTTGCACTTGTATTAGTGTGGAAAAACCACTTTTCGCACTTGTGTTAGTGTTGAAAAACCACTTTTCGCACTTGTGTTAGTGTTGAAAAACCACTTTTCGCACTTGTGTTGGTGCAGGAAACCACTTTTGCACTTGTATTAGTGTGGAAAAAACACTTTTCGCACTTGTGTTAGTGTTGAAAAACCACTTTTTGCACTTGTGTTGGTGCAGGAATCCACTTTTGCACTTGTATTAGTGTGGAAAAACCACTTTTCGCACTTGTGTTAGTGTTGAAAAACTACTTTTCGCACTTGTGTTAGTGTTGAAAAAACACTTTTCGCACTTGTGTTAGTGTTGAAAAACCACTTTTCGCACTTGTGTTGGTGCAGGAAACCACTTTTGCACTTGTATTAGTGTGGAAAAACCACTTTTCGCACTTGTGTTAGTGTTGAAAAACCACTTTTCGCACTTGTGTTAGTGTTGAAAAACCACTTTTCGCACTTGTGTTAGTGTTGAAAAACCACTTTTCGCACTTGTGTTAGTGTTGAAAAACCACTTTTCGCACTTGTGTTAGTGTTGAAAAACCACTTTTCGCACTTGTGTTAGTGTTGAAAAACCACTTTTCGCACTTGTGTTAGTGTTGAAAAACCACTTTTCGCACTTGTGTTAGTGTTGAAAAACCTCTTTTCGCACTTGTGATAGTGTTGAAAAACCACTTTTCGCACTTGTGTTAGTGTTGAAAAACCATTTTTCGCACAAGTGTTGGTGCAGGAAACCACTTTTGCACTTGTATTAGTGTGGAAAAAGCACTTTTCGCACTTGTGTTGGTGCAGGAAACCACTTTTGCACTTGTATTAGTGTGGAAAAAACACGTTTTGCACTTGTGATAGTGTTGAAAAACCACTTTTCGCACTTGTGTTAGTGTTGAAAAATCCACTTTTCGCACTTGTGTTAGTGTTGAAAAATCCACTTTTCGCACTTGTGTTGGTGCAGGAAACCACTTTTGCACTTGTATTAGTGTGGAAAAACCACTTTTCGCACTTGTGTTAGTGTTGAAAAACCACTTTTCGCACTTGTGTTGGTGCAGGAAACCACTTTTGCACTTGTATTAGTGTTGAAAAAACACTTTTCACACTTGTGTTGGTGCAGGAAACCACTTTTGCACTTGTATTAGTGTTGAAAAACCACTTTTCGCACTTGTGTTAGTGTTGAAAAACCACTTTTCGCACTTGTGTTAGTGTTGAAAAACCACTTTTTGCACTTGTGTTAGTGTTGAAAAACCACTTTTCGCACTTGTGTTGGTGCAGGAAACCACTTTTGCACTTGTATTAGTGTGGAAAAACACTTTTCGCACTTGTGTTATTGTTGAAAAACAACTTTTCGCACTTGTGTTAGTGTTGAAAAACCACTTTTCACACTTGTGTTGGTGCAGGAAACCACTTTTGCACTTGTATTAGTGTGGAAAAAACACTTTTCGCACTTGTGTTAGTGTTGAAAAACCACTTTTTGCACTTGTGTTAGTGTTGAAAAGCCACTTTTCGCACTTGTGTTGGTGCAGGAAACCACTTTTGCACTTGTATTAGTGTGGAAAAACCACTTTTCGCACTTGTGTTAGTGTTGAAAAACCACTTTTCGCACTTGTGTTAGTGTTGAAAAACCACCTTTTGCACTTGTGTTAGTGTTGAAAAACCACTTTTCGCACTTGTGTTGGTGCAGGAAACCACTTTTGCACTTGTATTAGTGTGGAAAAACCACTTTTCGCACTTGTGTTAGTGTTGAAAAACCACTTTTCGCACTTGTGTTAGTGTTGAAAAACCACTTTTCGCACTTGTGTTAGTGTTGAAAAACCACTTTTCGCACTTGTGTTGGTGCAGGAAACCACTTTTGCACTTGTATTAGTGTGGAAAAAACACTTTTTGCACTTGTGATAGTGTTGAAAAACCACTTTTCGCACTTGTGTTGGTGCAGGAAACCACTTTTGCACTTGCATTGGTGTGGAAAAAACACGTTTTGCACTTGTGATAGTGTTGAAAAACCACTTTTTGCACTTGTGTTAGTGTTGAAAAACCACTTTTCGCACTTGTGTTAGTGTTGAAAAACCACTTTTCGCACTTGTGTTAGTGTTGAAAAACCACTTTTCGCACTTGTGTTAGTGTTGAAAAACCACTTTTCGCACTTGTGTTGGTGCAGGAAACCACTTTTGCACTTGTATTAGTGTGGAAAAAACACTTTTCGCACTTGTGTTAGTGTTGAAAAACAACTTTTCGCACTTGTGTTAGTGTTGAAAAACCACTTTTCGCACCTGTGTTGGTGCAGGAAACCACTTTTGCACTTGTATTAGTGTTGAAAAACCACTTTTCGCACTTGTGTTAGTGTTGAAAAACCACTTTTCGCACTTGTGTTGGTGCAGGAAACCACTTTTGCACTTGTATTAGTGTGGAAAAACACTTTTTGCACTTGTGATAGTGTTGAAAAACCACTTTTCGCACTTGTGTTGGTGCAGGAAACCACTTTTGCACTTGTATTAGTGTGGAAAAACCACTTTTCGCACTTATGTTAGTGTTGAAAAACCACTTTTCGCACTTGTGTTAGTGTTGAAAAACCACTTTTTGTACTTGTGTTAGTGTTGAAAAACCACTTTTCGCACTTGTGTTGGTGCAGGAAACCACTTTTGCACTTGTATTAGTGTGGAAAAAACACTTTTCGCACTTGTGTTAGTGTTGAAAAACCACTTTTCACACATGTGTTAGTGTTGAAAAACCACTTTTGCACTTGTATTAGTGTGGAAAAAACACGTTTTGCACTTGTGATAGTGTTGAAAAACCACTTTTCGCACTTGTGTTAGTGTTGAAAAAAACCACTCTTCACACTTGTGTGTGTGTTGAAAAATCCACTTTTCGCACTTGTGTTGGTGCAGGAAACCACTTTTGCACTTGTATTAGTGTGGAAAAACCACTTTTCGCACTTGTATTAGTGTTGAAAAACCACTTTTCGCACTTGTGTTAGTGTTGAAAAACCACTTTTCACACTTGTGTTAGTGTTGAAAAACCACTTTTCACACTTGTGTTGGTGCAGAAAACCACTTTTGCACTTGTATTAGTGTGGAAAAAACACGTTTTGCACTTGTGATAGTGTTGAAAAACCACTTTTCGCACTTGTGTTAGTGTTGAAAAACCACTTTTCACACTTGTGTTAGTGTTGAAAAACCACTTTTCGCACTTGTGTTGGTGCAGGAAACCACTTTTGCACTTGTATTAGTGTGGAAAAAACACTTTTTGCACTTGTGATAGTGTTGAAAAACCACTTTTCGCACTTGTGTTAGTGTTGAAAAACCACTTTTCGCACTTGTGTTAGTGTTGAAAAACCACTTTTCGCACTTGTGTTAGTGTTGAAAAACCACTTTTCGCACTTGTGTTAGTGTTGAAAAACCACTTTTCGCACTTGTGTTGGTGCAGGAAACCACTTTTGCACTTGTATTAGTGTGGAAAAAACACTTTTTGCACTTGTGATAGTGTTGAAAAACCACTTTTCGCACTTGTGTTGGTGCAGGAAACCACTTTTGCACTTGTATTAGTGTGGAAAAACCACTTTTCGCACTTGTGTTAGTGTTGAAAAACCACTTTTCGCACTTGTGTTAGTGTTGAAAAACCACTTTTTGCACTTGTGTTAGTGTTGAAAAACCACTTTTCGCACTTGTGTTGGTGCAGGAAACCACTTTTGCACTTGTATTAGTGTGGAAAAAACACTTTTCGCACTTGTGTTAGTGTTGAAAAACCACTTTTCGCACTTGTGTTAGTGTTGAAAAACCACTTTTCACACTTGTGTTGGTGCAGGAAACCACTTTTGCACTTGTATTAGTGTGGAAAAAACACGTTTTGCACTTGTGATAGTGTGGAAAAAACACGTTTTGCACTTGTGATAGTGTTGAAAAACCACTTTTCGCACTTGTGTTAGTGTTGAAAAACCACTTTTCGCACTTGTGTTAGTGTTGAAAAATCCACTTTTCGCACTTGTGTTGGTGCAGGAAACCACTTTTGCACTTGTATTAGTGTTGAAAAACCACTTTTCGCACTTGTGTTAGTGTTGAAAAACCACTTTTCGCACTTGTGTTAGTGTTGAAAAACCACTTTTCGCACTTGTGTTAGTGTTGAAAAATCCACTTTTCACACTTGTGTTGGTGCAGGAAACCACTTTTGCACTTGTATTAGTGTTGAAAAACCACTTTTCACACTTGTGTTGGTGCAGAAAACCACTTTTGAACTTGTATTAGTGTGGAAAAAACACGTTTTGCACTTGTGATAGTGTTGAAAAACCACTTTTCGCACTTGTGTTAGTGTTGAAAAACCACTTTTCGCACTTGTGTTAGTGTTGAAAAACCACTTTTCGCACTTGTGTTAGTGTTGAAAAACCACTTTTCGCACTTGTGTTAGTGTTGAAAAACCACTTTTCGCACTTGTGTTGGTGCAGGAAACCACTTTTGCACTTGTATTAGTGTGGAAAAAACACTGTTTGCACTTGTGATAGTGTTGAAAAACCACTTTTTGCACTTGTGTTGGTGCAGGAAACCACTTTTGCACTTGTATTAGTGTGGAAAAAACACTTTTCGCACTTGTGTTAGTGTTGAAAAACCACTTTTCGCACTTGTGTTGGTGCAGGAAACCACTTTTGCACTTGTATTAGTGTGGAAAAACCACTTTTCGCACTTGTGTTAGTGTTGAAAAACCACTTTTCGCACTTGTGATAGTGTTGAAAAACCACTTTTCGCACTTGTGTTAGTGTTGAAAAACCACTTTTCGCACTTGTGTTGGTGCAGGAAACCACTTTTGCACTTGTATTAGTGTGGAAAAAACACTTTTCGCACTTGTGTTAGTGTTGAAAAACCACTTTTCGCACTTGTGTTAGTGTTGAAAAACCACTTTTCGCACTTGTGTTGGTGCAGGAAACCACTTTTGCACTTGTATTAGTGTGGAAAAAACACTTTTCGCACTTGTGTTAGTGTTGAAAAACCACTTTTCGCACTTGTGTTAGTGTTGAAAAACCACTTTTCGCACTTGTGTTAGTGTTGAAAAACCACTTTTCGCACTTGTGTTGGTGCAGGAAACCACTTTTGCACTTGTATTAGTGTGGAAAAAACACTTTTTGCACTTGTGATAGTGTTGAAAAACCACGTTTCGCACTTGTGTTAGTGTTGAACAACCACTTTTCGCACTTGTGTTGGTGCAGGAAACCACTTTTGCACTTGTATTAGTGTGGGAAAACCACTTTTCGCACTTGTGTTAGTGTTGAAAAACCACTTTTCGCACTTGTGTTGGTGCAGGAAACCACTTTTGCACTTGTATTAGTGTGGAAAAACCACTTTTCGCACTTGTGTTAGTGTTGAAAAACCACTTTTCGCACTTGTGTTAGTGTTGAAAAACCACTTTTCGCACTTGTGTTGGTGCAGGAAACCACTTTTGCACTTGTATTAGTGTGGAAAAAACACTTTTCGCACTTGTGTTAGTGTTGAAAAACCACTTTTCGCACTTGTGTTAGTGTTGAAAAACCACTTTTCACACTTGTGTTTGTGCAGGAAACCACTTTTGCACTTGTATTAGTGTGGAAAAAACACGTTTTGCACTTGATAGTGTTGAAAAACCACTTTTCGCACTTGTGTTAGTGTTGAAAAACCACTTTTCACACTTGTGTTAGTGTTGAAAAACCACTTTTCGCACTTGTGTTAGTTTTGAAAAACCACTTTTCGCACTTGTGTTAGTGTTGAAAAACCACTTTTCACACTTGTGTTGGTGCAGAAAACCACTTTTGCACTTGTATTAGTGTGGAAAAAACACGTTTTGCACTTGTGATAGTGTTGAAAAACCACTTTCGCACTTGTGTTAGTGTTGAAAAACCACTTTTTGCACTTGTGTTGGTGCAGGAAACCACTTTTGCGCTTGTATTAGTGTGGAAAAAACACTTTTCGCACTTGTGTTAGTGTTGAAAAACCATTTTTCGCACTTGTGTTGGTGCAGGAAACCACTTTTGCACTTGTATTAGTGTGGAAAAACACTTTTTGCACTTGTGATAGTGTTGAAAAACCACTTTTCGCACTTGTGTTAGTGTTGAAAAACCACTTTTCGCACTTGTGTTGGTGCAGGAAACCACTTTTGCACTTGTATTAGTGCTGAAAAACCACTTTTCGCACTTGTGTTAGTGTTGAAAAACCACTTTTCACACTTGTCTTGGTGCAGAAAACCACTTTTGCACTTGTATTAGTGTGGAAAAAACACGTTTTGCACTTGTGATAGTGTTGAAAAACCACTTTTCGCACTTGTGTTAGTGTTGAAAAACCACTTTTCGCACTTGTGTTAGGGTTGAAAAATCACTTTTCGCACTTGTGTTGGTGCATGAAACCACTTTTGCACTTGTATTAGTGTGGAAAAAACACTTTTTGCACTTGTGATAGTGTTGAAAAACCACTTTTCGCACTTGTCTTAGTGTTGAAAAACCACATTTCGCACTTGTGTTGGTGCAGGAAACCACTTTTGCACTTGTATTAGTGTGGAAAAAACACTTTTCGCACTTGTGTTAGTGTTGAAAATCAACTTTTCGCACTTGTGTTAGTGTTGAAAAACCACTTTTCGCACTTGTGTTAGTGTTGAAAAAACACTTTTCGCACTTGTGTTGGTGCAGGAAACCACTTTTGCACATGTATTAGTGTGGAAAAACCACTTTTCGCACTTATGTTAGTGTTGAAAAACCACTTTTCGCACTTGTGTTAGTGTTGAAAAACCACTTTTAGCACTTGTGTTAGTGTTGAAAAACCACTTTTCGCACTTGTGTTAGTGTTGAAAATCCACTTTTCGCACTTGTGTTGGTGCAGGAAACCACTTTTGCACTTCTATTAGTGTGGAAAAACCACTTTTTGCACTTGTGTTAGTGTTGAAAAACCACTTTTCGCACTTGTGTTAGTGTTGAAAAACCACTTTTCACACTTGTGTTGGTGCAGAAAACCACTTTTGCACTTGTATTAGTGTGGAAAAAACACGTTTTGCACTTGTGATAGTGTTGAAAAACCACTTTCGCACTTGTGTTAGTGTTGAAAAACCACTTTTTACCTTCGCAAAAGCGGAGGTTATGTTTTGATCGCTGTGTATTTATTTGTATGTCTGTGTGTGTGTGTGTATGTTATTCGCATAACTCAAAAAGTATTCAACCGAATTGCATGAAATTTGGTGGGATGATTGGTTATTATACGGGACACATTTGATTAGATTTTGGGAGCAATCGGGTCAAAGGTCAAGGTCAAGGTCACGAAAAGGTCAAAATCGTATTTTTACCAAGTACAGAACAGTAGCTGCGGTGAAGGTATGCGCTCTACCGAGTGCCCGTTCTAGTTGCACTTGTGTTGGTGCAGGAAACCACTTTTGCGCTTGTATTAGTGTGGAAAAAACACTTTTCGCACTTGTGTTAGTGTTGAAAAACCATTTTTCGCACTTGTGTTGGTGCAGGAAACCACTTTTGCACTTGTATTAGTGTGGAAAAAACACTTCTCGCACTTGTGTTAGTGTTGAAAAACCACTTTTCGCACTTGTGTTAGTGTTGAAAAACCACTTTTCGCACTTGTGTTAGTGTTCAAAAATCACTTTTCGCACTTGTGTTAGTGTTGAAAAACCACTTTTCACACTTGTGTTAGTGTTGAAAAACCACTTTTCGCACTTGTGTTGGTGCAGGAAACCACTTTTGCACTTGTATTAGTGTGGAAAAAACACTTCTTGCACTTGTGTTAGTGTTGAAAAACCACTTTTCGCACTTGTGTTAGTGTTGAAAAACCACTTTTCGCACTTGTGTTGGTGCAGGAAACCACTTTTGCACTTGTATTAGTGTGGAAAAACCACTTTTCGCACTTGTGTTAGTGTTGAAAAACCACTTTTCGCACTTGTGTTAGTGTTGAAAAACCACTTTTCGCACTTGTGTTAGTGTTGAAAAACCACTTTTCGCACTTGTGTTAGTGTTGAAAAACCACTTTTCGCACTTGTGTTAGTGTTGAAAAACCACTTTTCGCACTTGTGTTAGTGTTGAAAAACCACTTTTCGCACTTGTGTTAGTGTTCAAAAACCACTTTTCGCACTTGTGTTAGTGTTGAAAAACCACTTTTCACACTTGTGTTAGTGTTGAAAAACCACTTTTCGCACTTGTGTTGGTGCAGGAAACCACTTTTGCACTTGTATTAGTGTGGAAAAAAACACTTTTTGCACTTGTGATAGTGTTGAAAAACCACTTTTCGCACTTGTGTTGGTGCAGGAAACCACTTTTGCACTTGTATTAGTGTGGAAAAAACACTTCTTGCACTTGTGTTAGTGTTGAAAAACCACTTTTCGCACTTGTGTTAGTGTTGAAAAACCACTTTTCGCACTTGTGTTGGTGCAGGAAACCACTTTTGCACTTGTATTAGTGTGGAAAAACCACTTTTCGCACTTGTGTTAGTGTTGAAAAACCACTTTTCGCACTTGTGTTGGTGCAGGAAACCACTTTTGCACTTGTATTAGTGTGGAAAAAACACTTCTTGCACTTGTGTTAGTGTTGAAAAACCACTTTTCGCACTTGTGTTAGTGTTGAAAAACCACTTTTCGCACTTGTGTTGGTGCAGGAAACCACTTTTGCACTTGTATTAGTGTGGAAAAACCACTTTTCGCACTTGTGTTAGTGTTGAAAAACCACTTTTCGCACTTGTGTTAGTGTTGAAAAACCACTTTTCGCACTTGTGTTAGTGTTGAAAAACCACTTTTCGCACTTGTGTTAGTGTTGAAAAACCACTTTTCGCACTTGTGTTAGTGTTGAAAAACCACTTTTCGCACTTGTGTTGGTGCAGGAAACCACTTTTGCACATGTATTAGTGTGGAAAAACCACTTTTCGCACTTATGTTAGTGTTGAAAAACCACTTTTCGCACTTGTGTTAGTGTTGAAAAACCACTTTTAGCACTTGTGTTAGTGTTGAAAAACCACTTTTCGCACTTGTGTTAGTGTTGAAAATCCACTTTTCGCACTTGTGTTGGTGCAGGAAACCACTTTTGCACTTCTATTAGTGTGGAAAAACCACTTTTTGCACTTGTGTTAGTGTTGAAAAACCACTTTTCGCACTTGTGTTAGTGTTGAAAAACCACTTTTCACACTTGTGTTGGTGCAGAAAACCACTTTTGCACTTGTATTAGTGTGGAAAAAACACGTTTTGCACTTGTGATAGTGTTGAAAAACCACTTTCGCACTTGTGTTAGTGTTGAAAAACCACTTTTTACCTTCGCAAAAGCGGAGGTTATGTTTTGATCGCTGTGTATTTATTTGTATGTCTGTGTGTGTGTGTGTATGTTATTCGCATAACTCAAAAAGTATTCAACCGAATTGCATGAAATTTGGTGGGATGATTGGTTATTATACGGGACACATTTGATTAGATTTTGGGAGCAATCGGGTCAAAGGTCAAGGTCAAGGTCACGAAAAGGTCAAAATCGTATTTTTACCAAGTACAGAACAGTAGCTGCGGTGAAGGTATGCGCTCTACCGAGTGCCCGTTCTAGTTGCACTTGTGTTGGTGCAGGAAACCACTTTTGCGCTTGTATTAGTGTGGAAAAAACACTTTTCGCACTTGTGTTAGTGTTGAAAAACCATTTTTCGCACTTGTGTTGGTGCAGGAAACCACTTTTGCACTTGTATTAGTGTGGAAAAAACACTTCTCGCACTTGTGTTAGTGTTGAAAAACCACTTTTCGCACTTGTGTTAGTGTTGAAAAACCACTTTTCGCACTTGTGTTAGTGTTCAAAAATCACTTTTCGCACTTGTGTTAGTGTTGAAAAACCACTTTTCACACTTGTGTTAGTGTTGAAAAACCACTTTTCGCACTTGTGTTGGTGCAGGAAACCACTTTTGCACTTGTATTAGTGTGGAAAAAACACTTCTTGCACTTGTGTTAGTGTTGAAAAACCACTTTTCGCACTTGTGTTAGTGTTGAAAAACCACTTTTCGCACTTGTGTTGGTGCAGGAAACCACTTTTGCACTTGTATTAGTGTGGAAAAACCACTTTTCGCACTTGTGTTAGTGTTGAAAAACCACTTTTCGCACTTGTGTTAGTGTTGAAAAACCACTTTTCGCACTTGTGTTAGTGTTGAAAAACCACTTTTCGCACTTGTGTTAGTGTTGAAAAACCACTTTTCGCACTTGTGTTAGTGTTGAAAAACCACTTTTCGCACTTGTGTTAGTGTTGAAAAACCACTTTTCGCACTTGTGTTAGTGTTCAAAAACCACTTTTCGCACTTGTGTTAGTGTTGAAAAACCACTTTTCACACTTGTGTTAGTGTTGAAAAACCACTTTTCGCACTTGTGTTGGTGCAGGAAACCACTTTTGCACTTGTATTAGTGTGGAAAAAAACACTTTTTGCACTTGTGATAGTGTTGAAAAACCACTTTTCGCACTTGTGTTGGTGCAGGAAACCACTTTTGCACTTGTATTAGTGTGGAAAAAACACTTCTTGCACTTGTGTTAGTGTTGAAAAACCACTTTTCGCACTTGTGTTAGTGTTGAAAAACCACTTTTCGCACTTGTGTTGGTGCAGGAAACCACTTTTGCACTTGTATTAGTGTGGAAAAACCACTTTTCGCACTTGTGTTAGTGTTGAAAAACCACTTTTCGCACTTGTGTTAGTGTTGAAAAACCACTTTTCGCACTTGTGTTAGTGTTGAAAAACCACTTTTCGCACTTGTGTTAGTGTTGAAAAACCACTTTTCGCACTTGTGTTAGTGTTGAAAAACCACTTTTCGCACTTGTGTTGGTGCAGGAAACCACTTTTGCACTTGCATTGGTGTGGAAAAAACACGTTTTGCACTTGTGATAGTGTTGAAAAACCACTTTTTGCACTTGTGTTAGTGTTGAAAAACCACTTTTCGCACTTGTGTTGGTGCAGGAAACCACTTTTGCACTTGTATTAGTGTGGAAAAAACACTTTTTGCACTTGTGATAGTGTTGAAAAACCACTTTTCGCACTTGTGTTAGTGTTGAAAAACCACTTTTCGCACTTGTGTTGGTGCAGGAAACCACTTTTGCACTTGTATTAGTGTTGAAAAACCACTTTTCGCACTTGTGTTAGTGTTGAAAAACCACTTTTCGCACTTGTGTTGGTGCAGGAAACCACTTTTGCACTTGTATTAGTGTGGAAAAAACACTTTTTGCACTTGTGATAGTGTTGAAAAACCACTTTTCGCACTTGTGTTAGTGTTGAAAAACCACTTTTCGCACTTGTGTTAGTGTTGAAAAAACACTTTTCGCACTTGCGTTGGTGCAGGAAACCACTTTTGCACATGTATTAGTGTGGAAAAACCACTTTTTGCACTTATGTTAGTGTTGAAAAACCAATTTTCGCACTTGTGTTAGTGTTGAAAAACCACTTTTCGCACTTGTGTTAGTGTTGAAAAACCACTTTTCGCACTTGTGTTAGTGTTGAAAATCCACTTTTCGCACTTGTGTTGGTGCAGGAAACCACTTTTGCACTTCTATTAGTGTGGAAAAACCACTTTTTGCACTTGTGTTAGTGTTGAAAAACCACTTTTCGCACTTGTGTTAGTGTTGAAAAACCACTTTTCACACTTGTGTTGGTGCAGAAAACCACTTTTGCACTTGTATTAGTGTGGAAAAAACACGTTTTGCACTTGTGATAGTGTTGAAAAACCACTTTCGCACTTGTGTTAGTGTTGAAAAACCACTTTTTGCACTTGTGTTGGTGCAGGAAACCACTTTTGCGCTTGTATTAGTGTGGAAAAAACACTTTTCGCACTTGTGTTAGTGTTGAAAAACCATTTTTCGCACTTGTGTTGGTGCAGGAAACCACTTTTGCACTTGTATTAGTGTGGAAAAACACTTTTTGCACTTGTGATAGTGTTGAAAAACCACTTTTCGCACTTGTGTTAGTGTTGAAAAACCACTTTTCGCACTTGTGTTGGTGCAGGAAACCACTTTTGCACTTGTATTAGTGTTGAAAAACCACTTTTCGCACTTGTGTTAGTGTTGAAAAACCACTTTTCACACTTGTCTTGGTGCAGAAAACCACTTTTGCACTTGTATTAGTGTGGAAAAAAACACGTTTTGCACTTGTGATAGTGTTGAAAAACCACTTTTCGCACTTGTGTTAGTGTTGAAAAACCACTTTTCGCACTTGTGTTAGGGTTGAAAAATCACTTTTCGCACTTGTGTTGGTGCATGAAACCACTTTTGCACTTGTATTAGTGTGGAAAAAACACTTTTTGCACTTGTGATAGTGTTGAAAAACCACTTTTCGCACTTGTCTTAGTGTTGAAAAACCACATTTCGCACTTGTGTTGGTGCAGGAAACCACTTTTGCACTTGTATTAGTGTGGAAAAAACACTTTTCGCACTTGTGTTAGTGTTGAAAATCAACTTTTCGCACTTGTGTTAGTGTTGAAAAACCACTTTTCGCACTTGTGTTAGTGTTGAAAAAACACTTTTCGCACTTGTGTTGGTGCAGGAAACCACTTTTGCACATGTATTAGTGTGGAAAAACCACTTTTCGCACTTATGTTAGTGTTGAAAAACCACTTTTTGCACTTGTGTTAGTGTTGAAAAACCACTTTTAGCACTTGTGTTAGTGTTGAAAAACCACTTTTCGCACTTGTGTTAGTGTTGAAAATACACTTTTCGCACTTGTGTTGGTGCAGGAAACCACTTTTGCACTTCTATTAGTGTGGAAAAACCACTTTTTGCACTTGTGTTAGTGTTGAAAAACCACTTTTCGCACTTGTGTTAGTGTTGAAAAACCACTTTTCACACTTGTGTTGGTGCAGAAAACCACTTTTGCACTTGTATTAGTGTGGAAAAAACACGTTTTGCACTTGTGATAGTGTTGAAAAACCACTTTCGCACTTGTGTTAGTGTTGAAAAACCACTTTTTACCTTCGCAAAAGCGGAGGTTATGTTTTGATCGCTGTGTATTTATTTGTATGTCTGTGTGTGTGTGTGTATGTTATTCGCATAACTCAAAAAGTATTCAACCGAATTGCATGAAATTTGGTGGGATGATTGGTTATTATACGGGACACATTTGATTAGATTTTGGGAGCAATCGGGTCAAAGGTCAAGGTCAAGGTCACGAAAAGGTCAAAATCGTATTTTTACCAAGTACAGAACAGTAGCTGCGGCGAAGGTATGCGCTCTACCGAGTGCCCGTTCTAGTTGCACTTGTGTTGGTGCAGGAAACCACTTTTGCGCTTGTATTAGTGTGGAAAAAACACTTTTCGCACTTGTGTTAGTGTTGAAAAACCATTTTTCGCACTTGTGTTGGTGCAGGAAACCACTTTTGCACTTGTATTAGTGTGGAAAAAACACTTCTCGCACTTGTGTTAGTGTTGAAAAACCACTTTTCGCACTTGTGTTAGTGTTGAAAAACCACTTTTCGCACTTGTGTTAGTGTTCAAAAACCACTTTTCGCACTTGTGTTAGTGTTGAAAAACCACTTTTCACACTTGTGTTAGTGTTGAAAAACCACTTTTCGCACTTGTGTTGGTGCAGGAAACCACTTTTGCACTTGTATTAGTGTGGAAAAAAACACTTTTTGCACTTGTGATAGTGTTGAAAAACCACTTTTCGCACTTGTGTTGGTGCAGGAAACCACTTTTGCACTTGTATTAGTGTGGAAAAAACACTTCTTGCACTTGTGTTAGTGTTGAAAAACCACTTTTCGCACTTGTGTTAGTGTTGAAAAACCACTTTTCGCACTTGTGTTGGTGCAGGAAACCACTTTTGCACTTGTATTAGTGTGGAAAAACCACTTTTCGCACTTGTGTTAGTGTTGAAAAACCACTTTTCGCACTTGTGTTAGTGTTGAAAAACCACTTTTCGCACTTGTGTTAGTGTTGAAAAACCACTTTTCGCACTTGTGTTAGTGTTGAAAAACCACTTTTCGCACTTGTGTTAGTGTTGAAAAACCACTTTTCGCACTTGTGTTGGTGCAGGAAACCACTTTTGCACTTGCATTGGTGTGGAAAAAACACGTTTTGCACTTGTGATAGTGTTGAAAAACCACTTTTTGCACTTGTGTTAGTGTTGAAAAACCACTTTTCGCACTTGTGTTGGTGCAGGAAACCACTTTTGCACTTGTATTAGTGTGGAAAAAACACTTTTTGCACTTGTGATAGTGTTAAAAAACCACTTTTCGCACTTGTGTTAGTGTTGAAAAACCACTTTTCGCACTTGTGTTGGTGCAGGAAACCACTTTTGCACTTGTATTAGTGTTGAAAAACCACTTTTCGCACTTGTGTTAGTGTTGAAAAACCACTTTTCGCACTTGTGTTGGTGCAGGAAACCACTTTTGCACTTGTATTAGTGTGGAAAAAACACTTTTTGCACTTGTGATAGTGTTGAAAAACCACTTTTCGCACTTGTGTTAGTGTTGAAAAACCACTTTTCGCACTTGTGTTAGTGTTGAAAAAACACTTTTCACACTTGCGTTGGTGCAGGAAACCACTTTTGCACATGTATTAGTGTGGAAAAACCACTTTTTGCACTTATGTTAGTGTTGAAAAACCAATTTTCGCACTTGTGTTAGTGTTGAAAAACCACTTTTCGCACTTGTGTTAGTGTTGAAAAACCACTTTTCGCACTTGTGTTAGTGTTGAAAATCCACTTTTCGCACTTGTGTTGGTGCAGGAAACCACTTTTGCACTTCTATTAGTGTGGAAAAACCACTTTTTGCACTTGTGTTAGTGTTGAAAAACCACTTTTCGCACTTGTGTTAGTGTTGAAAAACCACTTTTCACACTTGTGTTGGTGCAGAAAACCACTTTTGCACTTGTATTAGTGTGGAAAAAACACGTTTTGCACTTGTGATAGTGTTGAAAAACCACTTTCGCACTTGTGTTAGTGTTGAAAAACCACTTTTTGCACTTGTGTTGGTGCAGGAAACCACTTTTGCGCTTGTATTAGTGTGGAAAAAACACTTTTCGCACTTGTGTTAGTGTTGAAAAACCATTTTTCGCACTTGTGTTGGTGCAGGAAACCACTTTTGCACTTGTATTAGTGTGGAAAAACACTTTTTGCACTTGTGATAGTGTTGAAAAACCACTTTTCGCACTTGTGTTAGTGTTGAAAAACCACTTTTCGCACTTGTGTTGGTGCAGGAAACCACTTTTGCACTTGTATTAGTGTTGAAAAACCACTTTTCGCACTTGTGTTAGTGTTGAAAAACCACTTTTCACACTTGTCTTGGTGCAGAAAACCACTTTTGCACTTGTATTAGTGTGGAAAAAACACGTTTTGCACTTGTGATAGTGTTGAAAAACCACTTTTCGCACTTGTGTTAGTGTTGAAAAACCACTTTTCGCACTTGTGTTAGGGTTGAAAAATCACTTTTCGCACTTGTGTTGGTGCATGAAACCACTTTTGCACTTGTATTAGTGTGGAAAAAACACTTTTTGCACTTGTGATAGTGTTGAAAAACCACTTTTCGCACTTGTCTTAGTGTTGAAAAACCACATTTCGCACTTGTGTTGGTGCAGGAAACCACTTTTGCACTTGTATTAGTGTGGAAAAAACACTTTTCGCACTTGTGTTAGTGTTGAAAATCAACTTTTCGCACTTGTGTTAGTGTTGAAAAACCACTTTTCGCACTTGTGTTAGTGTTGAAAAAACACTTTTCGCACTTGTGTTGGTGCAGGAAACCACTTTTGCACATGTATTAGTGTGGAAAAACCACTTTTCGCACTTATGTTAGTGTTGAAAAACCACTTTTCGCACTTGTGTTAGTGTTGAAAAACCACTTTTAGCACTTGTGTTAGTGTTGAAAAACCACTTTTCGCACTTGTGTTAGTGTTGAAAATACACTTTTCGCACTTGTGTTGGTGCAGGAAACCACTTTTGCACTTCTATTAGTGTGGAAAAACCACTTTTTGCACTTGTGTTAGTGTTGAAAAACCACTTTTCGCACTTGTGTTAGTGTTGAAAAACCACTTTTCACACTTGTGTTGGTGCAGAAAACCACTTTTGCACTTGTATTAGTGTGGAAAAAACACGTTTTGCACTTGTGATAGTGTTGAAAAACCACTTTCGCACTTGTGTTAGTGTTGAAAAACCACTTTTAACCTTCGCAAAAGCGGAGGTTATGTTTTGATCGCTGTGTATTTATTTGTATGTCTGTGTGTGTGTGTGTATGTTATTCGCATAACTCAAAAAGTATTCAACCGAATTGCATGAAATTTGGTGGGATGATTGGTTATTATACGGGACACATTTGATTAGATTTTGGGAGCAATCGGGTCAAAGGTCAAGGTCAAGGTCACGAAAAGGTCAAAATCGTATTTTTACCAAGTACAGAACAGTAGCTGCGGCGAAGGTATGCGCTCTACCGAGTGCCCGTTCTAGTTGCACTTGTGTTGGTGCAGGAAACCACTTTTGCGCTTGTATTAGTGTGGAAAAAACACTTTTCGCACTTGTGTTAGTGTTGAAAAACCATTTTTCGCACTTGTGTTGGTGCAGGAAACCACTTTTGCACTTGTATTAGTGTGGAAAAAACACTTCTCGCACTTGTGTTAGTGTTGAAAAACCACTTTTCGCACTTGTGTTAGTGTTGAAAAACCACTTTTCGCACTTGTGTTAGTGTTCAAAAACCACTTTTCGCACTTGTGTTAGTGTTGAAAAACCACTTTTCACACTTGTGTTAGTGTTGAAAAACCACTTTTCGCACTTGTGTTGGTGCAGGAAACCACTTTTGCACTTGTATTAGTGTGGAAAAAAACACTTTTTGCACTTGTGATAGTGTTGAAAAACCACTTTTCGCACTTGTGTTGGTGCAGGAAACCACTTTTGCACTTGTATTAGTGTGGAAAAAACACTTCTTGCACTTGTGTTAGTGTTGAAAAACCACTTTTCGCACTTGTGTTAGTGTTGAAAAACCACTTTTCGCACTTGTGTTAGTGTTGAAAAACCACTTTTCGCACTTGTGTTGGTGCAGGAAACCACTTTTGCACTTGTATTAGTGTGGAAAAACCACTTTTCGCACTTGTGTTAGTGTTGAAAAACCACTTTTCGCACTTGTGTTAGTGTTGAAAAACCACTTTTCGCACTTGTGTTAGTGTTGAAAAACCACTTTTCGCACTTGTGTTAGTGTTGAAAAACCACTTTTCGCACTTGTGTTAGTGTTGAAAAACCACTTTTCGCACTTGTGTTGGTGCAGGAAACCACTTTTGCACTTGCATTGGTGTGGAAAAAACACGTTTTGCACTTGTGATAGTGTTGAAAAACCACTTTTTGCACTTGTGTTAGTGTTGAAAAACCACTTTTCGCACTTGTGTTGGTGCACGAAACCACTTTTGCACTTGTATTAGTGTGGAAAAAACACTTTTTGCACTTGTGATAGTGTTGAAAAACCACTTTTCGCACTTGTGTTAGTGTTGAAAAACCACTTTTCGCACTTGTGTTGGTGCAGGAAACCACTTTTGCACTTGTATTAGTGTGGAAAAAACACTTTTTGCACTTGTGATAGTGTTGAAAAACCACTTTTCGCACTTGTGTTAGTGTTGAAAAACCACTTTTCGCACTTGTGTTAGTGTTGAAAAACCACTTTTCGCACTTGTGTTAGTGTTGAAAAACCACTTTTCGCACTTGTGTTGGTGCAGGAAACCACTTTTGCACTTGTATTAGTGTTGAAAAACCACTTTTCGCACTTGTGTTAGTGTTGAAAAACCACTTTTCACACTTGTCTTGGTGCAGAAAACCACTTTTGCACTTGTATTAGTGTGGAAAAAACACGTTTTGCACTTGTGATAGTGTTGAAAAACCACTTTTCGCACTTGTGTTAGTGTTGAAAAACCACTTTTCGCACTTGTGTTAGGGTTGAAAAATCACTTTTCGCACTTGTGTTGGTGCATGAAACCACTTTTGCACTTGTATTAGTGTGGAAAAAACACTTTTTGCACTTGTGATAGTGTTGAAAAACCACTTTTCGCACTTGTCTTAGTGTTGAAAAACCACATTTCGCACTTGTGTTGGTGCAGGAAACCACTTTTGCACTTGTATTAGTGTGGAAAAAACACTTTTCGCACTTGTGTTAGTGTTGAAAATCAACTTTTCGCACTTGTGTTAGTGTTGAAAAACCACTTTTCGCACTTGTGTTGGTGCAAGAAACCACTTTTGCACTTGTATTAGTGTGGAAAAACCACTTTTTGCACTTGTGTTAGTGTTGAAAAACCACTTTTCGCACTTGTGTTAGTGTTGAAAAACCACTTTTCGCACTTGTGTTAGTGTTGAAAAACCACTTTTCGCACTTGTGTTAGTGTTGAAAAACCACTTTTCGCACTTGTGTTGGTGCAGGAAACCACTTTTGCACTTGTATTAGTGTGGAAAAAACACTTTTCGCACTTGTGTTAGTGTTGAAAAACCACTTTTCGCACTTGTGTTAGTGTTGAAAAACCACTTTTCGCACTTGTGTTGGTGCAGGAAACCACTTTTGCACTTGTATTAGTGTTAGTGTAGCAGCATAGCAAACCTGTTGTGCATTTTGTGATACAAGCACCAAATTTGGCACAAATGTACATTAATATGTTGCGAACATTTTCAGATATTGGGCCACTTGAAATTCCGTAATTTTATTTTTCAATTTTTTTCAAATTTCGTAATTTCAAATTTTTCGGGTGACACCGTCACAATTTCGGTCTTCGAGGCCGGCCGATATAGTGGGGCGGCTTAGCCCAAATATTCAAAAGAATTGTGCATTTTGTGATACAAGCACCAAATTTGGCACAAATGTACATTAATATGTTGCGAACATTGTGTGGTCAGCAATGAAGACGAGAGTCTGAATTACATGTATGCAAAAGACCTTGTGAACCAGTGAAGCAAATACACGGGTAAGCATGAATTAAATCTAGGGCATGATATAATTTCCATGATGTTTACCTCTACACTCAATGGTGGAAGGAGGTAATGTTTTGATCCCAGCTTGTCTGTATGTCTGTTTGTCTGTTAGTCCACAAAATTCCAGACAAAGCTTGTAGTAGTGGTAGTTGTAGTGGTAGTGGTGATAACAGAAATTGTTATATAGAACTGAACTTATATTATTATTATATGCAGAAAATAACTTCATTTCTATATGCCCTGCAGTGGACAGGTTAATTGGTTTATGCACTGAAGGGGTCACCCTGGTGTGCACTGCTGTGTTCTGCCTCACTGAGTTGTTCAGGTATGATGTACTCAGCACAAGCTTCCGGTCGGCCCGGAGGTGGGGGTGCGGGGCCTGTCACGGAACGTCAAAACAAACGGCCTGCCGGGGCCGCCCAAAAGTCGGGCGTGAGGGGCGCGTCCACTAATGGAACGCCTCTCGCTTCCCAGATCGAGGGCCACGTGGTCAGGAGAACCTCGTCCCTTCCGGTCACACTTTGCCTATCAGCCGGCCTCGAAGACCGAAATTGTGACGGTGTCACCCGAAAAATTTGAAATTACGAAATTTGAAAAAATTTGAAAAAAAAAATTACGGAATTTCAAGTGGCCCAATATCTGAAAATGTTCGCAACATATTAATGTACATTTGTGCCAAATTTGGTGCTTGTTTCACAAAATGCACAATTCTTTTGAATATTTGGGCTAAGCCGCCCCACTATGTGGAAAAAACACGTTTTGCACTTGTGATAGTGTTGAAAAACCACTTTCGCACTTGTGTTAGTGTTGAAAAACCACTTTTTGCACTTGTGTTGGTGCAGGAAACCACTTTTGCGCTTGTATTAGTGTGGAAAAAACACTTTTCGCACTTGTGTTAGTGTTGAAAAACCATTTTTCGCACTTGTGTTGGTGCAGGAAACCACTTTTGCACTTGTATTAGTGTGGAAAAAACACTTCTCGCACTTGTGTTAGTGTTGAAAAACCACTTTTCGCACTTGTGTTAGTGTTGAAAAACCACTTTTCGCACTTGTGTTAGTGTTGAAAAACCACTTTTCGCACTTGTGTTAGTGTTGAAAAACCACTTTTCGCACTTGTGTTAGTGTTGAAAAACCACTTTTCGCACTTGTGTTGGTGCAGGAAACCACTTTTGCACTTGTATTAGTGTGGAAAAAAACACTTTTTGCACTTGTGATAGTGTTGAAAAACCACTTTTCGCACTTGTGTTGGTGCAGGAAACCACTTTTGCACTTGTATTAGTGTGGAAAAAACACTTCTTGCACTTGTGTTAGTGTTGAAAAACCACTTTTCGCACTTGTGTTAGTGTTGAAAAACCACTTTTCGCACTTGTGTTGGTGCAGGAAACCACTTTTGCACTTGTATTAGTGTGGAAAAACCACTTTTCGCACTTGTGTTAGTGTTGAAAAACCACGTTTCGCACTTGTGTTAGTGTTGAAAAACCACTTTTCGCACTTGTGTTAGTGTTGAAAAACCACTTTTCGCACTTGTGTTAGTGTTGAAAAACCACTTTTCGCACTTGTGTTAGTGTTGAAAAACCACTTTTCGCACTTGTGTTGGTGCAGGAAACCACTTTTGCACTTGCATTGGTGTGGAAAAAACACGTTTTGCACTTGTGATAGTGTTGAAAAACCACTTTTTGCACTTGTGTTAGTGTTGAAAAACCACTTTTCGCACTTGTGTTGGTGCAGGAAACCACTTTTGCACTTGTATTAGTGTGGAAAAAACACTTTTTGCACTTGTGATAGTGTTGAAAAACCACTTTTCGCACTTGTGTTAGTGTTGAAAAACCACTTTTCGCACTTGTGTTGGTGCAGGAAACCACTTTTGCACTTGTATTAGTGTTGAAAAACCACTTTTCGCACTTGTGTTAGTGTTGAAAAACCACTTTTCGCACTTGTGTTGGTGCAGGAAACCACTTTTGCACTTGTATTAGTGTGGAAAAAACACTTTTTGCACTTGTGATAGTGTTGAAAAACCACTTTTCGCACTTGTGTTAGTGTTGAAAAACCACTTTTCGCACTTGTGTTAGTGTTGAAAAAACACTTTTCGCACTTGCGTTGGTGCAGGAAACCACTTTTGCACATGTATTAGTGTGGAAAAACCACTTTTCGCACTTATGTTATTGTTGAAAAACCACTTTTCGCACTTGTGTTAGTGTTGAAAAACCACTTTTCGCACTTGTGTTAGTGTTGAAAAACCACTTTTCGCACTTGTGTTAGTGTTGAAAATCCACTTTTCACACTTGTGTTGGTGCAGGAAACCACTTTTGCACTTCTATTAGTGTGGAAAAACCACTTTTTACACTTGTGTTAGTGTTGAAAAACCACTTTTCGCACTTGTGTTAGTGTTGAAAAACCACTTTTCACACTTGTGTTGGTGCAGAAAACCACTTTTGCACTTGTATTAGTGTGGAAAAAACACTTTTTGCACTTGTGATAGTGTTGAAAAACCACTTTTCGCACTTGTGTTAGTGTTGAAAAACCACTTTTCGCACTTGTGTTGGTGCAGGAAACCACTTTTGCACTTGTATTAGTGTTGAAAAACCACTTTTCGCACTAGTGTTAGTGTTGAAAAACCACTTTTCGCACTTGTGTTGGTGCAGGAAACCACTTTTGCACTTGTATTAGTGTGGAAAAAACACTTTTTGCACTTGTGATAGTGTTGAAAAACCACTTTTCGCACTTGTGTTAGTGTTGAAAAACCACTTTTCGCACTTGTGTTAGTGTTGAAAAAACACTTTTCGCACTTGCGTTGGTGCAGGAAACCACTTTTGCACATGTATTAGTGTGGAAAAACCACTTTTCGCACTTATGTTAGTGTTGAAAAAACACTTTTCGCACTTGTGTTAGTGTTGAAAAACCACTTTTCGCACTTGTGTTAGTGTTGAAAAACCACTTTTCGCACTTGTGTTAGTGTTGAAAAACCACATTTCGCACTTGTGTTGGTGCAGGAAACCACTTTTGCACTTGTATTAGTGTGGAAAAAACACTTTTCGCACTTGTGTTAGTGTTGAAAAACAACTTTTCGCACTTGTGTTAGTGTTGAAAAACCACTTTTCGCACTTGTGTTGGTGCAGGAAACCACTTTTGCACTTGTATTAGTGTGGAAAAACCACTTTTCGCACTTGTGTTAGTGTTGAAAAACCACTTTTCGCACTTGTGTTAGTGTTGAAAAACCACTTTTCGCACTTGTGTTGGTGCAGGAAACCACTTTTGCACTTGTATTAGTGTGGAAAAAACACTTTTCGCACTTGTGTTAGTGTTGAAAAACCACTTTTTGCACTTGTGTTGGTGCAGGAATCCACTTTTGCACTTGTATTAGTGTGGAAAAACCACTTTTCGCACTTGTGTTAGTGTTGAAAAACTACTTTTCGCACTTGTGTTAGTGTTGAAAAAACACTTTTCGCACTTGTGTTAGTGTTGAAAAACCACTTTTCGCACTTGTGTTGGTGCAGGAAACCACTTTTGCACTTGTATTAGTGTGGAAAAACCACTTTTCGCACTTGTGTTAGTGTTGAAAAACCACTTTTCGCACTTGTGTTAGTGTTGAAAAACCACTTTTCGCACTTGTGTTAGTGTTGAAAAACCACTTTTCGCACTTGTGTTAGTGTTGAAAAACCACTTTTCGCACTTGTGTTAGTGTTGAAAAACCACTTTTCGCACTTGTGTTAGTGTTGAAAAACCACTTTTCGCACTTGTGTTAGTGTTGAAAAACCACTTTTCGCACTTGTGTTAGTGTTGAAAAACCACTTTTCGCACTTGTGTTAGTGTTGAAAAACCTCTTTTCGCACTTGTGATAGTGTTGAAAAACCACTTTTCGCACATGTGTTAGTGTTGAAAAACCATTTTTTCGCACAAGTGTTGGTGCAGGAAACCACTTTTGCACTTGTATTAGTGTGGAAAAAACACTTTTCGCACTTGTGTTGGTGCAGGAAACCACTTTTGCACTTGTATTAGTGTGGAAAAAACACGTTTTGCACTTGTGATAGTGTTGAAAAACCACTTTTCGCACTTGTGTTAGTGTTGAAAAATCCACTTTTCGCACTTGTGTTAGTGTTGAAAAATCCACTTTTCGCACTTGTGTTGGTGCAGGAAACCACTTTTGCACTTGTATTAGTGTGGAAAAAACCACTTTTCGCACTTGTGTTAGTGTTGAAAAACCACTTTTCGCACTTGTGTTGGTGCAGGAAACCACTTTTGCACTTGTATTAGTGTTGAAAAAACACTTTTCACACTTGTGTTGGTGCAGGAAACCACTTTTGCACTTGTATTAGTGTTGAAAAACCACTTTTCGCACTTGTGTTAGTGTTGAAAAACCACTTTTCGCACTTGTGTTAGTGTTGAAAAACCACTTTTCGCACTTGTGTTAGTGTTGAAAAACCACTTTTCGCACTTGTGTTGGTGCAGGAAACCACTTTTGCACTTGTATTAGTGTGGAAAAACACTTTTCGCACTTGTGTTATTGTTGAAAAACAACTTTTCGCACTTGTGTTAGTGTTGAAAAACCACTTTTCACACTTGTGTTGGTGCAGGAAACCACTTTTGCACTTGTATTAGTGTGGAAAAAACACTTTTCGCACTTGTGTTAGTGTTGAAAAACCACTTTTTGCACTTGTGTTAGTGTTGAAAAGCCACTTTTCGCACTTGTGTTGGTGCAGGAAACCACTTTTGCACTTGTATTAGTGTGGAAAAACCACTTTTCGCACTTGTGTTAGTGTTGAAAAACCACTTTTCGCACTTGTGTTAGTGTTGAAAAACCACCTTTTGCACTTGTGTTAGTGTTGAAAAACCACTTTTCGCACTTGTGTTGTGCAGGAAACCACTTTTGCACTTGTATTAGTGTGGAAAAACCACTTTTCGCACTTGTGGTTAGTGTTGAAAAACCACTTTTCGCACTTAGTGTTAGTGTTGAAAAACCACTTTTCGCACTTGTGTTAGTGTTGAAAAAACCACTTTTCGCACTTGTGTTGGTGACAGGAAACCACTTTTGCACTTGTATTAGTGTGGAAAAAACACTTTTTGCACTTGTGATAGTGTTGAAAAACCACTTTTCGCACTTGTGTTGGTGCAGGGAACCACTTTTGCACTTGCATTGGTGTGGAAAAAAAACACGTTTTGCACTTGTGATAGTGTTGAAAAACCACTTTTTGCACCTTGTGTTAGTGTTGAAAAACCACTTTCGCACTTTGTGTTAGTGTTGAAAAACCACTTTTCGCACTTGTGTTAGTGTTGAAAAACCACTTTTCGCACTTGTGTTAGTGTTGAAAAACCACTTTTCGCACTTGTGTTGGTGCAGGAAACCACTTTTGCACTTGTATTAGTGTGGAAAAAACACTTTTCGCACTTGTGTTAGTGTTGAAAAACAACTTTCGCACTTGTGTTAGTGTTGAAAAACCACTTTTCGCACCTGTGTTGGTGCAGGAAACCACTTTTGCACTTGTATTAGTGTTGAAAAACCACTTTTCGCACTTGTGTTAGTGTTGAAAAACCACTTTTCGCACTTGTGTTGGTGCAGGAAACCACTTTTGCACTTGTGTGGAAAAACACTTTTTGCACTTGTGATAGTGTTGAAAAACCACTTTTCGCACTTGTGTTGGTGCAGGAAACCACTTTTGCACTTGTATTAGTGTGGAAAAACCACTTTTCGCACTTATGTTAGTGTTGAAAAACCACTTTTCGCACTTGTGTTAGTGTTGAAAAACCACTTTTTGTACTTGTGTTAGTGTTGAAAAACCACTTTTCGCACTTGTGTTGGTGCAGGAAACCACTTTTGCACTTGTATTAGTGTGGAAAAAACACTTTTCGCACTTGTGTTAGTGTTGAAAAACCACTTTTCACACATGTGTTAGTGTTGAAAAACCACTTTTGCACTTGTATTAGTGTGGAAAAAACACGTTTTGCACTTGTGATAGTGTTGAAAAACCACTTTTCGCACTTGTGTTAGTGTTGAAAAAAACCACTCTTCACACTTGTGTGTGTGTTGAAAAATCCACTTTTCGCACTTGTGTTGGTGCAGGAAACCACTTTTGCACTTGTATTAGTGTGGAAAAACCACTTTTCGCACTTGTATTAGTGTTGAAAAACCACTTTTCGCACTTGTGTTAGTGTTGAAAAACCACTTTTCACACTTGTGTTAGTGTTGAAAAACCACTTTTCACACTTGTGTTGGTGCAGAAAACCACTTTTGCACTTGTATTAGTGTGGAAAAAACACGTTTTGCACTTGTGATAGTGTTGAAAAACCACTTTTCGCACTTGTGTTAGTGTTGAAAAACCACTTTTCACACTTGTGTTAGTGTTGAAAAACCACTTTTCGCACTTGTGTTGGTGCAGGAAACCACTTTTGCACTTGTATTAGTGTGGAAAAAACACTTTTTGCACTTGTGATAGTGTTGAAAAACCACTTTTCGCACTTGTGTTAGTGTTGAAAAACCACTTTTCGCACTTGTGTTAGTGTTGAAAAACCACTTTTCGCACTTGTGTTAGTGTTGAAAAACCACTTTTCGCACTTGTGTTAGTGTTGAAAAACCACTTTTCGCACTTGTGTTGGTGCAGGAAACCACTTTTGCACTTGTATTAGTGTGGAAAAAACACTTTTTGCACTTGTGATAGTGTTGAAAAACCACTTTTCGCACTTGTGTTGGTGCAGGAAACCACTTTTGCACTTGTATTAGTGTGGAAAAACCACTTTTCGCACTTGTGTTAGTGTTGAAAAACCACTTTTCGCACTTGTGTTAGTGTTGAAAAACCACTTTTTGCACTTGTGTTAGTGTTGAAAAACCACTTTTCGCACTTGTGTTGGTGCAGGAAACCACTTTTGCACTTGTATTAGTGTGGAAAAAACACTTTTCGCACTTGTGTTAGTGTTGAAAAACCACTTTTCGCACTTGTGTTAGTGTTGAAAAACCACTTTTCACACTTGTGTTGGTGCAGGAAACCACTTTTGCACTTGTATTAGTGTGGAAAAAACACGTTTTGCACTTGTGATAGTGTGGAAAAAACACGTTTTGCACTTGTGATAGTGTTGAAAAACCACTTTTCGCACTTGTGTTAGTGTTGAAAAACCACTTTTCGCACTTGTGTTAGTGTTGAAAAATCCACTTTTCGCACTTGTGTTGGTGCAGGAAACCACTTTTGCACTTGTATTAGTGTTGAAAAACCACTTTTCGCACTTGTGTTAGTGTTGAAAAACCACTTTTCGCACTTGTGTTAGTGTTGAAAAACCACTTTTCGCACTTGTGTTAGTGTTGAAAAATCCACTTTTCACACTTGTGTTGGTGCAGGAAACCACTTTTGCACTTGTATTAGTGTTGAAAAACCACTTTTCACACTTGTGTTGGTGCAGAAAACCACTTTTGAACTTGTATTAGTGTGGAAAAAACACTGTTTGCACTTGTGATAGTGTTGAAAAACCACTTTTCGCACTTGTGTTGGTGCAGGAAACCACTTTTGCACTTGTATTAGTGTGGAAAAACCACTTTTCGCACTTGTGTTAGTGTTGAAAAACCACTTTTCGCACTTGTGATAGTGTTGAAAAACCACTTTTCGCACTTGTGTTAGTGTTGAAAAACCACTTTTCGCACTTGTGTTGGTGCAGGAAACCACTTTTGCACTTGTATTAGTGTGGAAAAAACACTTTTCGCACTTGTGTTAGTGTTGAAAAACCACTTTTCGCACTTGTGTTAGTGTTGAAAAACCACTTTTCGCACTTGTGTTGGTGCAGGAAACCACTTTTGCACTTGTATTAGTGTGGAAAAAACACTTTTCGCACTTGTGCTAGTGTTGAAAAACCACTTTTCGCACTTGTGTTAGTGTTGAAAAACCACTTTTCGCACTTGTGTTAGTGTTGAAAAACCACTTTTCGCACTTGTGTTGGTGCAGGAAACCACTTTTGCACTTGTATTAGTGTGGAAAAAACACTTTTTGCACTTGTGATAGTGTTGAAAAACCACGTTTCGCACTTGTGTTAGTGTTGAACAACCACTTTTCGCACTTGTGTTGGTGCAGGAAACCACTTTTGCACTTGTATTAGTGTGGGAAAACCACTTTTCGCACTTGTGTTAGTGTTGAAAAACCACTTTTCGCACTTGTGTTGGTGCAGGAAACCACTTTTGCACTTGTATTAGTGTGGAAAAACCACTTTTCACACTTGTGTTAGTGTTGAAAAACCACTTTTCGCACTTGTGTTAGTGTTGAAAAACCACTTTTCGCACTTGTGTTGGTGCAGGAAACCACTTTTGCACTTGTATTAGTGTAGAAAAAACACTTTTCGCACTTGTGTTAGTGTTGAAAAACCACTTTTCGCACTTGTGTTAGTGTTGAAAAACCACTTTTCACACTTGTGTTTGTGCAGGAAACCACTTTTGCACTTGTATTAGTGTGGAAAAAACACGTTTTGCACTTGATAGTGTTGAAAAACCACTTTTTGCACTTGCGTTAGTGTTGAAAAACCACTTTTCACACTTGTGTTAGTGTTGAAAAACCACTTTTCGCACTTGTGTTAGTTTTGAAAAACCACTTTTCGCACTTGTGTTAGTGTTGAAAAACCACTTTTCACACTTGTGTTGGTGCAGAAAACCACTTTTCGCACTTGTTTTAGTGTGGAAAAAACACGTTTTGCACTTGTGATAGTGTTGAAAAACCACTTTTTGCACTTGTGTTAGTGTTGAAAAACCACTTTTCGCACTTGTGTTGGTGCAGGAAACCACTTTTGCACTTGTATTAGTGTGGAAAAAACACTTTTTGCACTTGTGATAGTGTTGAAAAACCACTTTTCGCACTTGTGTTAGTGTTGAAAAACCACTTTTCGCACTTGTGTTGGTGCAGGAAACCACTTTTGCACTTGTATTAGTGTTGAAAAACCACTTTTCGCACTTGTGTTAGTGTTGAAAAACCACTTTTCGCACTTGTGTTGGTGCAGGAAACCACTTTTGCACTTGTATTAGTGTGGAAAAAACACTTTTTGCACTTGTGATAGTGTTGAAAAACCACTTTTCGCACTTGTGTTAGTGTTGAAAAACCACTTTTCGCACTTGTGTTAGTGTTGAAAAAACACTTTTCGCACTTGCGTTGGTGCAGGAAACCACTTTTGCACATGTATTAGTGTGGAAAAACCACTTTTTGCACTTATGTTAGTGTTGAAAAACCAATTTTCGCACTTGTGTAAGTGTTGAAAAACCACTTTTCGCACTTGTGTTAGTGTTGAAAAACCACTTTTCGCACTTGTGTTAGTGTTGAAAATCCACTTTTCGCACTTGTGTTGGTGCAGGAAACCACTTTTGCACTTCTATTAGTGTGGAAAAACCACTTTTTGCACTTGTGTTAGTGTTGAAAAACCACTTTTCGCACTTGTGTTAGTGTTGAAAAACCACTTTTCACACTTGTGTTGGTGCAGAAAACCACTTTTGCACTTGTATTAGTGTGGAAAAAACACGTTTTGCACTTGTGATAGTGTTGAAAAACCACTTTCGCACTTGTGTTAGTGTTGAAAAACCACTTTTTGCACTTGTGTTGGTGCAGGAAACCACTTTTGCGCTTGTATTAGTGTGGAAAAAACACTTTTCGCACTTGTGTTAGTGTTGAAAAACCATTTTTCGCACTTGTGTTGGTGCAGGAAACCACTTTTGCACTTGTATTAGTGTGGAAAAACACTTTTTGCACTTGTGATAGTGTTGAAAAACCACTTTTCGCACTTGTGTTAGTGTTGAAAAACCACTTTTCGCACTTGTGTTGGTGCAGGAAACCACTTATGCACTTGTATTAGTGTTGAAAAACCACTTTTCGCACTTGTGTTAGTGTTGAAAAACCACTTTTCACACTTGTCTTGGTGCAGAAAACCACTTTTGCACTTGTATTAGTGTGGAAAAAACACGTTTTGCACTTGTGATAGTGTTGAAAAACCACTTTTCGCACTTGTGTTAGTGTTGAAAAACCACTTTTCGCACTTGTGTTAGGGTTGAAAAATCACTTTTCGCACTTGTGTTGGTGCATGAAACCACTTTTGCACTTGTATTAGTGTGGAAAAAACACTTTTTGCACTTGTGATAGTGTTGAAAAACCACTTTTCGCACTTGTCTTAGTGTTGAAAAACCACATTTCGCACTTGTGTTGGTGCAGGAAACCACTTTTGCACTTGTATTAGTGTGGAAAAAACACTTTTCGCACTTGTGTTAGTGTTGAAAATCAACTTTTCGCACTTGTGTTAGTGTTGAAAAACCACTTTTCGCACTTGTGTTAGTGTTGAAAAAACACTTTTCGCACTTGTGTTGGTGCAGGAAACCACTTTTGCACATGTATTAGTGTGGAAAAACCACTTTTCGCACTTATGTTAGTGTTGAAAAACCACTTTTCGCACTTGTGTTAGTGTTGAAAAACCACTTTTAGCACTTGTGTTAGTGTTGAAAAACCACTTTTCGCACTTGTGTTAGTGTTGAAAATACACTTTTCGCACTTGTGTTGGTGCAGGAAACCACTTTTGCACTTCTATTAGTGTGGAAAAACCACTTTTTGCACTTGTGTTAGTGTTGAAAAACCACTTATCGCACTTGTGTTAGTGTTGAAAAACCACTTTTCACACTTGTGTTGGTGCAGAAAACCACTTTTGCACTTGTATTAGTGTGGAAAAAACACGTTTTGCACTTGTGATAGTGTTGAAAAACCACTTTCGCACTTGTGTTAGTGTTGAAAAACCACTTTTTACCTTCGCAAAAGCGGAGGTTATGTTTTGATCGCTGTGTATTTATTTGTATGTCTGTGTGTGTGTGTGTATGTTATTCGCATAACTCAAAAAGTATTCAACCGAATTGCATGAAATTTGGTGGGATGATTGGTTATTATACGGGACACATTTGATTAGATTTTGGGAGCAATCGGGTCAAAGGTCAAGGTCAAGGTCACGAAAAGGTCAAAATCGTATTTTTACCAAGTACAGAACAGTAGCTGCGGCGAAGGTATGCGCTCTACCGAGTGCCCGTTCTAGTTGCACTTGTGTTGGTGCAGGAAACCACTTTTGCGCTTGTATTAGTGTGGAAAAAACACTTTTCGCACTTGTGTTAGTGTTGAAAAACCATTTTTCGCACTTGTGTTGGTGCAGGAAACCACTTTTGCACTTGTATTAGTGTGGAAAAAACACTTCTCGCACTTGTGTTAGTGTTGAAAAACCACTTTTCGCACTTGTGTTAGTGTTGAAAAACCACTTTTCGCACTTGTGTTAGTGTTCAAAAACCACTTTTCGCACTTGTGTTAGTGTTGAAAAACCACTTTTCACACTTGTGTTAG
This sequence comes from Myxine glutinosa, assembly GCF_964187855.1. Taxonomy (NCBI): domain Eukaryota; kingdom Metazoa; phylum Chordata; class Myxini; order Myxiniformes; family Myxinidae; genus Myxine; species Myxine glutinosa. The sequence goes on along the minus strand of NW_027618123.1, from coordinate 25,172 downwards.
TGTTGAAAAACCACTTTTCGCACTTGTGTTGGTGCAGGAAACCACTTTTGCACTTGTATTAGTGTGGAAAAAAACACTTTTTGCACTTGTGATAGTGTTGAAAAACCACTTTTCGCACTTGTGTTGGTGCAGGAAACCACTTTTGCACTTGTATTAGTGTGGAAAAAACACTTCTTGCACTTGTGTTAGTGTTGAAAAACCACTTTTCGCACTTGTGTTAGTGTTGAAAAACCACTTTTCGCACTTGTGTTGGTGCAGGAAACCACTTTTGCACTTGTATTAGTGTGGAAAAACCACTTTTCGCACTTGTGTTAGTGTTGAAAAACCACTTTTCGCACTTGTGTTAGTGTTGAAAAACCACTTTTCGCACTTGTGTTAGTGTTGAAAAACCACTTTTCGCACTTGTGTTAGTGTTGAAAAACCACTTTTCGCACTTGTGTTAGTGTTGAAAAACCACTTTTCGCACTTGTGTTGGTGCAGGAAACCACTTTTGCACTTGTATTAGTGTGGAAAAAACACTTTTTGCACTTGTGATAGTGTTGAAAAACCACGTTTCGCACTTGTGTTAGTGTTGAACAACCACTTTTCGCACTTGTGTTGGTGCAGGAAACCACTTTTGCACTTGTATTAGTGTGGGAAAACCACTTTTCGCACTTGTGTTAGTGTTGAAAAACCACTTTTCGCACTTGTGTTGGTGCAGGAAACCACTTTTGCACTTGTATTAGTGTGGAAAAACCACTTTTCGCACTTGTGTTAGTGTTGAAAAACCACTTTTCGCACTTGTGTTAGTGTTGAAAAACCACTTTTCGCACTTGTGTTGGTGCAGGAAACCACTTTTGCACTTGTATTAGTGTAGAAAAAACACTTTTCGCACTTGTGTTAGTGTTGAAAAACCACTTTTCGCACTTGTGTTAGTGTTGAAAAACCACTTTTCACACTTGTGTTTGTGCAGGAAACCACTTTTGCACTTGTATTAGTGTGGAAAAAACACGTTTTGCACTTGATAGTGTTGAAAAACCACTTTTTGCACTTGCGTTAGTGTTGAAAAACCACTTTTCACACTTGTGTTAGTGTTGAAAAACCACTTTTCGCACTTGTGTTAGTTTTGAAAAACCACTTTTCGCACTTGTGTTAGTGTTGAAAAACCACTTTTCACACTTGTGTTGGTGCAGAAAACCACTTTTCGCACTTGTTTTAGTGTGGAAAAAACACGTTTTGCACTTGTGATAGTGTTGAAAAACCACTTTTTGCACTTGTGTTAGTGTTGAAAAACCACTTTTCGCACTTGTGTTGGTGCAGGAAACCACTTTTGCACTTGTATTAGTGTGGAAAAAACACTTTTTGCACTTGTGATAGTGTTGAAAAACCACTTTTCGCACTTGTGTTAGTGTTGAAAAACCACTTTTCGCACTTGTGTTGGTGCAGGAAACCACTTTTGCACTTGTATTAGTGTTGAAAAACCACTTTTCGCACTTGTGTTAGTGTTGAAAAACCACTTTTCGCACTTGTGTTGGTGCAGGAAACCACTTTTGCACTTGTATTAGTGTGGAAAAAACACTTTTTGCACTTGTGATAGTGTTGAAAAACCACTTTTCGCACTTGTGTTAGTGTTGAAAAACCACTTTTCGCACTTGTGTTAGTGTTGAAAAAACACTTTTCGCACTTGCGTTGGTGCAGGAAACCACTTTTGCACATGTATTAGTGTGGAAAAACCACTTTTTGCACTTATGTTAGTGTTGAAAAACCAATTTTCGCACTTGTGTTAGTGTTGAAAAACCACTTTTCGCACTTGTGTTAGTGTTGAAAAACCACTTTTCGCACTTGTGTTAGTGTTGAAAATCCACTTTTCGCACTTGTGTTGGTGCAGGAAACCACTTTTGCACTTCTATTAGTGTGGAAAAACCACTTTTTGCACTTGTGTTAGTGTTGAAAAACCACTTTTCGCACTTGTGTTAGTGTTGAAAAACCACTTTTCACACTTGTGTTGGTGCAGAAAACCACTTTTGCACTTGTATTAGTGTGGAAAAAACACGTTTTGCACTTGTGATAGTGTTGAAAAACCACTTTCGCACTTGTGTTAGTGTTGAAAAACCACTTTTCGCACTTGTGTTGGTGCAGGAAACCACTTATGCACTTGTATTAGTGTTGAAAAACCACTTTTCGCACTTGTGTTAGTGTTGAAAAACCACTTTTCACACTTGTCTTGGTGCAGAAAACCACTTTTGCACTTGTATTAGTGTGGAAAAAACACGTTTTGCACTTGTGATAGTGTTGAAAAACCACTTTTCGCACTTGTGTTAGTGTTGAAAAACCACTTTTCGCACTTGTGTTAGGGTTGAAAAATCACTTTTCGCACTTGTGTTGGTGCATGAAACCACTTTTGCACTTGTATTAGTGTGGAAAAAACACTTTTTGCACTTGTGATAGTGTTGAAAAACCACTTTTCGCACTTGTCTTAGTGTTGAAAAACCACATTTCGCACTTGTGTTGGTGCAGGAAACCACTTTTGCACTTGTATTAGTGTGGAAAAAACACTTTTCGCACTTGTGTTAGTGTTGAAAATCAACTTTTCGCACTTGTGTTAGTGTTGAAAAAACACTTTTCGCACTTGTGTTGGTGCAGGAAACCACTTTTGCACATGTATTAGTGTGGAAAAACCACTTTTCGCACTTATGTTAGTGTTGAAAAACCACTTTTCGCACTTGTGTTAGTGTTGAAAAACCACTTTTAGCACTTGTGTTAGTGTTGAAAAACCACTTTTCGCACTTGTGTTAGTGTTGAAAATACACTTTTCGCACTTGTGTTGGTGCAGGAAACCACTTTTGCACTTCTATTAGTGTGGAAAAACCACTTTTTGCACTTGTGTTAGTGTTGAAAAACCACTTATCGCACTTGTGTTAGTGTTGAAAAACCACTTTTCACACTTGTGTTGGTGCAGAAAACCACTTTTGCACTTGTATTAGTGTGGAAAAAACACGTTTTGCACTTGTGATAGTGTTGAAAAACCACTTTCGCACTTGTGTTAGTGTTGAAAAACCACTTTTTACCTTCGCAAAAGCGGAGGTTATGTTTTGATCGCTGTGTATTTATTTGTATGTCTGTGTGTGTGTGTGTATGTTATTCGCATAACTCAAAAAGTATTCAACCGAATTGCATGAAATTTGGTGGGATGATTGGTTATTATACGGGACACATTTGATTAGATTTTGGGAGCAATCGGGTCAAAGGTCAAGGTCAAGGTCACGAAAAGGTCAAAATCGTATTTTTACCAAGTACAGAACAGTAGCTGCGGCGAAGGTATGCGCTCTACCGAGTGCCCGTTCTAGTTGCACTTGTGTTGGTGCAGGAAACCACTTTTGCGCTTGTATTAGTGTGGAAAAAACACTTTTCGCACTTGTGTTAGTGTTGAAAAACCATTTTTCGCACTTGTGTTGGTGCAGGAAACCACTTTTGCACTTGTATTAGTGTGGAAAAAACACTTCTCGCACTTGTGTTAGTGTTGAAAAACCACTTTTCGCACTTGTGTTAGTGTTGAAAAACCACTTTTCGCACTTGTGTTAGTGTTCAAAAACCACTTTTCGCACTTGTGTTAGTGTTGAAAAACCACTTTTCACACTTGTGTTAGTGTTGAAAAACCACTTTTCGCACTTGTGTTGGTGCAGGAAACCACTTTTGCACTTGTATTAGTGTGGAAAAAAACACTTTTTGCACTTGTGATAGTGTTGAAAAACCACTTTTCGCACTTGTGTTGGTGCAGGAAACCACTTTTGCACTTGTATTAGTGTGGAAAAAACACTTCTTGCACTTGTGTTAGTGTTGAAAAACCACTTTTCGCACTTGTGTTAGTGTTGAAAAACCACTTTTCGCACTTGTGTTGGTGCAGGAAACCACTTTTGCACTTGTATTAGTGTGGAAAAACCACTTTTCGCACTTGTGTTAGTGTTGAAAAACCACTTTTCGCACTTGTGTTAGTGTTGAAAAACCACTTTTCGCACTTGTGTTAGTGTTGAAAAACCACTTTTCGCACTTGTGTTAGTGTTGAAAAACCACTTTTCGCACTTGTGTTAGTGTTGAAAAACCACTTTTCGCACTTGTGTTGGTGCAGGAAACCACTTTTGCACTTGTATTAGTGTGGAAAAAACACTTTTTGCACTTGTGATAGTGTTGAAAAACCACGTTTCGCACTTGTGTTAGTGTTGAACAACCACTTTTCGCACTTGTGTTGGTGCAGGAAACCACTTTTGCACTTGTATTAGTGTGGGAAAACCACTTTTCGCACTTGTGTTAGTGTTGAAAAACCACTTTTCGCACTTGTGTTGGTGCAGGAAACCACTTTTGCACTTGTATTAGTGTGGAAAAACCACTTTTCGCACTTGTGTTAGTGTTGAAAAACCACTTTTCGCACTTGTGTTAGTGTTGAAAAACCACTTTTCGCACTTGTGTTGGTGCAGGAAACCACTTTTGCACTTGTATTAGTGTAGAAAAAACACTTTTCGCACTTGTGTTAGTGTTGAAAAACCACTTTTCGCACTTGTGTTAGTGTTGAAAAACCACTTTTCACACTTGTGTTTGTGCAGGAAACCACTTTTGCACTTGTATTAGTGTGGAAAAAACACGTTTTGCACTTGATAGTGTTGAAAAACCACTTTTTGCACTTGCGTTAGTGTTGAAAAACCACTTTTCACACTTGTGTTAGTGTTGAAAAACCACTTTTCGCACTTGTGTTAGTTTTGAAAAACCACTTTTCGCACTTGTGTTAGTGTTGAAAAACCACTTTTCACACTTGTGTTGGTGCAGAAAACCACTTTTCGCACTTGTTTTAGTGTGGAAAAAACACGTTTTGCACTTGTGATAGTGTTGAAAAACCACTTTTTGCACTTGTGTTAGTGTTGAAAAACCACTTTTCGCACTTGTGTTGGTGCAGGAAACCACTTTTGCACTTGTATTAGTGTGGAAAAAACACTTTTTGCACTTGTGATAGTGTTGAAAAACCACTTTTCGCACTTGTGTTAGTGTTGAAAAACCACTTTTCGCACTTGTGTTGGTGCAGGAAACCACTTTTGCACTTGTATTAGTGTTGAAAAACCACTTTTCGCACTTGTGTTAGTGTTGAAAAACCACTTTTCGCACTTGTGTTGGTGCAGGAAACCACTTTTGCACTTGTATTAGTGTGGAAAAAACACTTTTTGCACTTGTGATAGTGTTGAAAAACCACTTTTCGCACTTGTGTTAGTGTTGAAAAACCACTTTTCGCACTTGTGTTAGTGTTGAAAAAACACTTTTCGCACTTGCGTTGGTGCAGGAAACCACTTTTGCACATGTATTAGTGTGGAAAAACCACTTTTTGCACTTATGTTAGTGTTGAAAAACCAATTTTCGCACTTGTGTTAGTGTTGAAAAACCACTTTTCGCACTTGTGTTAGTGTTGAAAAACCACTTTTCGCACTTGTGTTAGTGTTGAAAATCCACTTTTCGCACTTGTGTTGGTGCAGGAAACCACTTTTGCACTTCTATTAGTGTGGAAAAACCACTTTTTGCACTTGTGTTAGTGTTGAAAAACCACTTTTCGCACTTGTGTTAGTGTTGAAAAACCACTTTTCACACTTGTGTTGGTGCAGAAAACCACTTTTGCACTTGTATTAGTGTGGAAAAAACACGTTTTGCACTTGTGATAGTGTTGAAAAACCACTTTCGCACTTGTGTTAGTGTTGAAAAACCACTTTTTGCACTTGTGTTGGTGCAGGAAACCACTTTTGCGCTTGTATTAGTGTGGAAAAAACACTTTTCGCACTTGTGTTAGTGTTGAAAAACCATTTTTCGCACTTGTGTTGGTGCAGGAAACCACTTTTGCACTTGTATTAGTGTGGAAAAACACTTTTTGCACTTGTGATAGTGTTGAAAAACCACTTTTCGCACTTGTGTTAGTGTTGAAAAACCACTTTTCGCACTTGTGTTGGTGCAGGAAACCACTTATGCACTTGTATTAGTGTTGAAAAACCACTTTTCGCACTTGTGTTAGTGTTGAAAAACCACTTTTCACACTTGTCTTGGTGCAGAAAACCACTTTTGCACTTGTATTAGTGTGGAAAAAACACGTTTTGCACTTGTGATAGTGTTGAAAAACCACTTTTCGCACTTGTGTTAGTGTTGAAAAACCACTTTTCGCACTTGTGTTAGGGTTGAAAAATCACTTTTCGCACTTGTGTTGGTGCATGAAACCACTTTTGCACTTGTATTAGTGTGGAAAAAACACTTTTTGCACTTGTGATAGTGTTGAAAAACCACTTTTCGCACTTGTCTTAGTGTTGAAAAACCACATTTCGCACTTGTGTTGGTGCAGGAAACCACTTTTGCACTTGTATTAGTGTGGAAAAAACACTTTTCGCACTTGTGTTAGTGTTGAAAATCAACTTTTCGCACTTGTGTTAGTGTTGAAAAACCACTTTTCGCACTTGTGTTAGTGTTGAAAAAACACTTTTCGCACTTGTGTTGGTGCAGGAAACCACTTTTGCACATGTATTAGTGTGGAAAAACCACTTTTCGCACTTATGTTAGTGTTGAAAAACCACTTTTCGCACTTGTGTTAGTGTTGAAAAACCACTTTTAGCACTTGTGTTAGTGTTGAAAAACCACTTTTCGCACTTGTGTTAGTGTTGAAAGTACACTTTTCGCACTTGTGTTGGTGCAGGAAACCACTTTTGCACTTCTATTAGTGTGGAAAAACCACTTTTTGCACTTGTGTTAGTGTTGAAAAACCACTTATCGCACTTGTGTTAGTGTTGAAAAACCACTTTTCACACTTGTGTTGGTGCAGAAAACCACTTTTGCACTTGTATTAGTGTGGAAAAAACACGTTTTGCACTTGTGATAGTGTTGAAAAACCACTTTCGCACTTGTGTTAGTGTTGAAAAACCACTTTTTACCTTCGCAAAAGCGGAGGTTATGTTTTGATCGCTGTGTATTTATTTGTATGTCTGTGTGTGTGTGTGTATGTTATTCGCATAACTCAAAAAGTATTCAACCGAATTGCATGAAATTTGGTGGGATGATTGGTTATTATACGGGACACATTTGATTAGATTTTGGGAGCAATCGGGTCAAAGGTCAAGGTCAAGGTCACGAAAAGGTCAAAATCGTATTTTTACCAAGTACAGAACAGTAGCTGCGGCGAAGGTATGCGCTCTACCGAGTGCCCGTTCTAGTTGCACTTGTGTTGGTGCAGGAAACCACTTTTGCGCTTGTATTAGTGTGGAAAAAACACTTTTCGCACTTGTGTTAGTGTTGAAAAACCATTTTTCGCACTTGTGTTGGTGCAGGAAACCACTTTTGCACTTGTATTAGTGTGGAAAAAACACTTCTCGCACTTGTGTTAGTGTTGAAAAACCACTTTTCGCACTTGTGTTAGTGTTGAAAAACCACTTTTCGCACTTGTGTTAGTGTTCAAAAACCACTTTTCGCACTTGTGTTAGTGTTGAAAAACCACTTTTCACACTTGTGTTAGTGTTGAAAAACCACTTTTCGCACTTGTGTTGGTGCAGGAAACCACTTTTGCACTTGTATTAGTGTGGAAAAAAACACTTTTTGCACTTGTGATAGTGTTGAAAAACCACTTTTCGCACTTGTGTTGGTGCAGGAAACCACTTTTGCACTTGTATTAGTGTGGAAAAAACACTTCTTGCACTTGTGTTAGTGTTGAAAAACCACTTTTCGCACTTGTGTTAGTGTTGAAAAACCACTTTTCGCACTTGTGTTGGTGCAGGAAACCACTTTTGCACTTGTATTAGTGTGGAAAAACCACTTTTCGCACTTGTGTTAGTGTTGAAAAACCACTTTTCGCACTTGTGTTAGTGTTGAAAAACCACTTTTCGCACTTGTGTTAGTGTTGAAAAACCACTTTTCGCACTTGTGTTAGTGTTGAAAAACCACTTTTCGCACTTGTGTTAGTGTTGAAAAACCACTTTTCGCACTTGTGTTGGTGCAGGAAACCACTTTTGCACTTGCATTGGTGTGGAAAAAACACGTTTTGCACTTGTGATAGTGTTGAAAAACCACTTTTTGCACTTGTGTTAGTGTTGAAAAACCACTTTTCGCACTTGTGTTGGTGCACGAAACCACTTTTGCACTTGTATTAGTGTGGAAAAAACACTTTTTGCACTTGTGATAGTGTTGAAAAACCACTTTTCGCACTTGTGTTAGTGTTGAAAAACCACTTTTCGCACTTGTGTTGGTGCAGGAAACCACTTTTGCACTTGTATTAGTGTGGAAAAAACACTTTTTGCACTTGTGATAGTGTTGAAAAACCACTTTTCGCACTTGTGTTAGTGTTGAAAAACCACTTTTCGCACTTGTGTTAGTGTTGAAAAACCACTTTTCGCACTTGTGTTAGTGTTGAAAAACCACTTTTCGCACTTGTGTTGGTGCAGGAAACCACTTTTGCACTTGTATTAGTGTTGAAAAACCACTTTTCGCACTTGTGTTAGTGTTGAAAAACCACTTTTCACACTTGTCTTGGTGCAGAAAACCACTTTTGCACTTGTATTAGTGTGGAAAAAACACGTTTTGCACTTGTGATAGTGTTGAAAAACCACTTTTCGCACTTGTGTTAGTGTTGAAAAACCACTTTTCGCACTTGTGTTAGGGTTGAAAAATCACTTTTCGCACTTGTGTTGGTGCATGAAACCACTTTTGCACTTGTATTAGTGTGGAAAAAACACTTTTTGCACTTGTGATAGTGTTGAAAAACCACTTTTCGCACTTGTCTTAGTGTTGAAAAACCACATTTCGCACTTGTGTTGGTGCAGGAAACCACTTTTGCACTTGTATTAGTGTGGAAAAAACACTTTTCGCACTTGTGTTAGTGTTGAAAATCAACTTTTCGCACTTGTGTTAGTGTTGAAAAACCACTTTTCGCACTTGTGTTGGTGCAAGAAACCACTTTTGCACTTGTATTAGTGTGGAAAAACCACTTTTTGCACTTGTGTTAGTGTTGAAAAACCACTTTTCGCACTTGTGTTAGTGTTGAAAAACCACTTTTCGCACTTGTGTTAGTGTTGAAAAACCACTTTTCGCACTTGTGTTAGTGTTGAAAAACCACTTTTCGCACTTGTGTTGGTGCAGGAAACCACTTTTGCACTTGTATTAGTGTGGAAAAAACACTTTTCGCACTTGTGTTAGTGTTGAAAAACCACTTTTCGCACTTGTGTTAGTGTTGAAAAACCACTTTTCGCACTTGTGTTGGTGCAGGAAACCACTTTTGCACTTGTATTAGTGTTAGTGTAGCAGCATAGCAAACCTGTTGTGCATTTTGTGATACAAGCACCAAATTTGGCACAAATGTACATTAATATGTTGCGAACATTTTCAGATATTGGGCCACTTGAAATTCCGTAATTTTATTTTTCAATTTTTTTCAAATTACGTAATTTCAAATTTTTCGGGTGACACCGTCACAATTTCGGTCTTCGAGGCCGGCCGATATAGTGGGGCGGCTTAGCCCAAATATTCAAAAGAATTGTGCATTTTGTGATACAAGCACCAAATTTGGCACAAATGTACATTAATATGTTGCGAACATTGTGTGGTCAGCAATGAAGACGAGAGTCTGAATTACATGTATGCAAAAGACCTTGTGAACCAGTGAAGCAAATACACGGGTAAGCATGAATTAAATCTAGGGCATGATATAATTTCCATGATGTTTACCTCTACACTCAATGGTGGAAGGAGGTAATGTTTTGATCCCAGCTTGTTACTTGCCGGAAAAATTTTCCGGCAAGTATATTGATCTGTTCGTTTGTTACTTGCCGGAAAAAATTTTCCGGCAAGTATGTTGATCTGTTCGTTTGTCTGTCTGTTTGTCTGTCTGTCTGTCTGTCTGTCTGTCTGTCTGTCTGTTTGCAGCACTGCGTCTACACCGTTGCACGTAGAATCGCCAAACTTTGCACACATATTGGTCTTTCCCTGGAATAGACTGTGCCCAATTGATGACGTCATCGGTGACGTGGTTCGGCCGCCATCTTGGAAAAACCGAAAAACTTTGCACCTCTATATCTCCGAAAGTACTGAACAGAAAAAATTGAGACGTGGCTCATTGTAAAGAACTCTCCATGGGGAATAAAATATGTTAATGATGACGTCATATGTCACGTGGTCGGCCGCCATCTTGGAAAAACGGCAAAAAATTTCACCACTATAACTCCAAAAGTGCTGAACAGAAAAAATTGAGACATGGCTCATTGTAAAGAACTCTCCATGGGGAATAAAATATGTTAATGATGACGTCATCAGTCACGTGGTCGGCCGCCATCTTGGAAAAACCGAAAAACTCTGCACCTCCACATCTCCAAAAGTCCTGAACAGAAAAAATTGAGGTATGGCTCATTGTAAAGAACTCTCCATGGGGAATAAAATATGTTAATGATGACGTCATGTATCACATAGTTCGGCCGCCATATTTGTTCTAAATGGCCGATAAAAAAGTACATTCCGGCAAGTCCTCGGTCTCTGACCGATTTTTCATCTGTCTGTTTGTCTGTTTGCAGCACTGCGTCTACACCGTTGCACGGAGAATCGCCAAACTTTGCACACATAATGGTCTTGCCCTCTAATATACTGTGCCTCAATGATGACGTCATCAGTGACGTGGTTCGGCCGCCATCTTGGAAAAACCGAATAAATTTGCACCTCTATATCTCCGAAAGTACTGAACAGAAAAAATTGAGACATGGCTCATTGTAAAGAACTCTCCATGGGGAATAAAATATGTTAATGATGACGTCATATGTCACGTGGTCGGCCGCCATCTTGGAAAAACGGCAAAAATTTGCACCACTATATCTCCAAAAGTGCTGAACAGAAAAAATTGAGACATGGCTCATTGTAAAGAACTCTCCATGGGGAATAAAATATGTAAATGATGACGTCATCAGTCACGTGGTTCGGTCGCCATCTTGGAAAAACGGCAAATCGTTGCGCCACTATATCTCCAAAAGTGCTGAACAGAAAAAATTGAGACATGGCTCATTGGAAAGAACTCTCCATGGGGAATAAAATATGTTAATGATGACGTCATATGTCACGTGGTCGGCCGCCATCTTGGAAAAACGGCAAAACTTTGCACCACTATATCTCCAAAAGTGCTGAACAGAATAATTGAGACATGGCTCATTGTAAAGAACTCTCCATGGGGAATAAAATATGTTAATGATGACGTCATCAGTCACGTGGTCGGCCGCCATCTTGGAAAAACGGCAAAACTTTGCACCACAAAATCTCCAAAAGTGCTGAACAGAAAAAATTGAGACATGGCTCATTGTAAAGAACTCTCCATGGGGAATAAAATATGTTAATGATGACGCCATCGGTCACGTGGTTCGGCCGCCATCTTGGAAAAATGGGAAAACTTTGCACCACTATATCTCCAAAAGTGCAGAATGGAAAAAATTGAGACATGGCTCATTGTAAAGAACTCTCAATGGGGAATAAAATATGTTAATGATGACGTCATATGTCACGTGGTTCGGCCGCCATCTTGGAAAAACCGAAAAATTGTGCACCTCCATATCTCTGAAAGTGCTGAATAGAAAAAATTGAGACATGGCTCATTGTAAAGAACTCTCCATGGGGAATAAAATATGTTAATGATGACATCATAGGTCACGTGGTTCGGCTGCCATCTTGGAAAAACCGAAAAACGTAGCACCTCCATATCTCCAAAAGTGCTGAATAGAAAAAGTTGAGACATGGCTCTTTGTGAAGAACTCTCCATGGGGAATAATATATGTTAATGATGACGTCATCTATCACGTGGTTCGGACGCCATATTTGTCTTAAATGGCCGATAAAAGAGTACATTCCGGCAAGTCCTCGGTCTCTGACCGATTTTTCATTACTTGCCGGAAAAATTTTCCGGCAAGTATGTTGATCTGTTCGTTTGTTTGTCTGTTTGTCTGTTTGTCTGTTTGTCTGTTTGTCTGTCTGTTTGTCTGTTTGCAGCACTGCGTCTACACCGTTGCACGGAGAATCGCCAAACTTTGCACACATAATGGTCTTGCCCTCTAATATACTGTGCCTCAATGATGACGTCATCGGTGACGTGGTTCGGCCGCCATCTTGGAAAAACCGAATAAATTTGCACCTCTATATCTCCGAAAGTACTGAACAGAAAAAATTGAGACATGGCTCATTGTAAAGAACTCTCCATGGGGAATAAAATATGTTAATGATGACGTCATATGTCACGTGGTCGGCCGCCATCTTGGAAAAACGGCAAAATTTGCACCACTATATCTCCAAAAGTGCTGAACAGAAAAAATTGAGACATGGCTCATTGTAAAGAACTCTCCATGGGGCATAAAATATGTTAATGATGACGTCATCAGTCACGTGGTCGGCCGCCATCTTGGAAAAACCGAAAAACTTAGCACCTCCATATCTCCGAAAGTGCTGAATAGAAAAAATTGAGACATGGCTCATTGTAAAGAACTCTCCATGGGGAACAAAATATGTTAATGATGATGTCATCGGTCACGTGGTTCGGCCGCCATCTTGGAAAAACCGAAAAACTCTGCACCTCCACATCTCCAAAAGTCCTGAATAGAAAAAATTGAGGTATGGCTCATTGTAAAGAACTCTCCATGGGGAATAAAATATGTTAATTATGACGTCATCGGTCACGTGGTTCGGCCGCCCTATTTGTCCTAAATGGCCGATAAAAAAGTACATTCCGGCAAGTCCTCGGTCTCTGACCGATTTTTCATCTGTTTGTCTGTCTGTCTGTCTGTCTGTTTGCAGCACTGCGTCTACACCGTTGCATGGAGAATCGCCAAACTTTGCACACATATTGGTCTTGCCCTGGAATAGACTGTGCCCAATTGATGACGTCATCGGTGTCGTGGTTCGGCCGCCATCTTGGAAAAACCGAAAAAATTTGCACCGCTATATCTCTGAAAGTACTGAACAGAAAAAATTGAGACATGGCTCATTGTAAAGAACTCTCCATGGGGAATACAATATGTTATTGATGACGTCATATGTCACGTGGTCGGCCGCCATCTTAGAAAAACAGCAAAGATTTGCACCACTATATCTCCAAAAGTGCTGAACAGAAAAAATTGAGACATGGCTCATTGTAAAGAACTCTCCATGGGGAATAAAATATGTTAATGATGACGTCATTGGTCACGTGTTTCGGCCGCCATCTTTGAAAAACCGAAAAACGTTGCACCTCCATATCTCCGGAAGTGCTGAATAGAAAAAATTGAGACATGGCTCATTGGAAAGAACTCTCCATGGGGAATAAAATATGTTAATGATGACGTCATCAGTCACGTGCTTCGGCCGCCATTTTAGAAAAACGGCAAAACGTTGCACCACCATATCTCCAAAAGTGCTGTATAGAAAAAATTGAGACATGGCTCATTGGAAAGAACTCTCCATGGGGAATAAAATATGTTAATGATGATGTCATCGTTCACGTGTTTCGACCGCCATATTTGTCCAAAATGGCCGATAAAAAAGTACATTCCGGCAAGTCCTAGGTCTCTGACCGATTTTTCATCTGTTTGTCTGTCTGTTTGTCTGTCTGTCTGTTTGCAGCACTGCGTCTACACCGTTGCACGTAGAATCGCCAAACTTTGCACACATATTGGTCTTGCCCTGGAATAGACTGTGCCCAATTGATGACGTCATCGGTGACGTGGTTCGGCCGCCATCTTGGAAAAACCGAAAAAGTTTGTACTTCTATATCTCCGAAAGTACTGAACAGAAAAAATTGAGACATGGCTCATTGTAAAGAACTCTAGATGGGGAATAAAATATGTTAATGATGACGTCATTGGTGACGTGGTTCGGCCGCCATCTTGGAAAAACCCGAAAACTTTCTATATGTAGAATCTTTCTATACGTAGAATAGCCAAACTTTGCACACTTATTTGTCTTGCCCTCTAATATACTGTGCCCAAATGATGACGTCATCGGTAACGTGGTTCGGCCGCCATCTTGGAAAAAATTTGCACCTCCATATCTCCGAAAGTGCTGAATAGAGAAAATTGAGACATGGCTCATTGTAAAGAACTGTCCATGGGGAATAAAATATGTTAATGATGACGTCATCAGTCACGTGGTTCGGCGGCCATCTTGGAAAAACCGAAAAAATTTTGCACCTCTATATCTCCGAAAGTACTGAACAGAAAAAATTGAGACATGGCTCATTGTAAAGAACTCTCCATGGGGAATAAAATATGTTAATGATGACGTCATCAGTCACGTGGTCGGCCGCCATCTTGGAAAAACGGCAAAACTTTGCACCACGAAATCTCCAAAAGTGCTGAACAGAAAAAATTGAGACATGGCTCATTGTAAAGAACTCTCCATGGGGAATAAAATTTGTTAATGATGACGTCATATGTCACGTGGTTCGGCCGCCATCTTGGAAAAACCGAAAAACTTAGCACCTCTATGTGTCCAAAAGTGCTGAATAGAAAAAATTGAGACATGGCTCATTGTAAAGAACTCTCCATTGGGAATAAAATATGTTAATGATGACGTCATCGGTCACGTGGTTCAGCCGCCATATTTGTCCTAAATGGCCGATAAAAAAGTACATTCCGGCAAGTCCTCGGTCTCTGACCGATTTTTACTTGCCGGAAAAGATTCCGGCAAGTATGTTGATCTGTTCGTTTGTTACTTGCCGGAAAAGATTCCGGCAAGTATGTTGATCTGTTCGTTTGTTACTTGCCGGAAAGGATTCCGGCAAGTATGTTGATCTGTTCGTTTGTTACTTGCCGGAAAAGATTCCGGCAAGTATGTTGATCTGTTCGTTTGTTTGTCTGTTTGTTACTTGCCGGAAAAGATTCCGGCAAGTATGTTGATCTGTTCGTTTGTTTGTCTGTTTGTCTGTCTGTCTGTTTGTCTGTTTGTCTGTCTGTTTGCAGCACTGCGTCTACACCGTTGCACGGAGAATCGCCAAACTTTGCACACATATTGGTCTTGCCCTTGAATAGACTGTGCCCAATTGATGACGTCATCGGTGACGTGGTTCGGCCGCCATCTTGGAAAAACCGAAAAACTTTGCACCTCTATATCTCCGAAAGTACTGAACAGAAAAAATGGAGACATGGCTCATTGTAAAGAACTCTCCATGGGGAATAAAATATGTTAATGATGACGTCATATGTCACGTGGTCGGCCGCCATCTTGGAAAAACGGCAAAACTTTGCACCGCTATATCTCCAAAAGTGCTGAACAGAAAAAATTGAGACATGGCTCATTGTAAAGAACTCTCCATGGGTAATAAAATTTGTTAATGATGATGTCATATGTCACGTGGTTCGGCCGCCATCTTGGAAAAACCGAAAAATTTTGCACCTCCATATCTCTGAATGTGCTGAATAGAAAAAATTGGGACATGGCTCATTGTAAAGAACTCTCCATGGGGAATAAAATATGTTAATGATGACGTCATCAGTCACGTGGTTCGGCCGCCATATTTGTCCTAAATGGCCGATAAAAAAGTACATTCCGGCAAGTCCTCGGTCTCTGACCGATTTTTCATCTGTTTGTCTGTCTGTTTGTCTGTCTGTCTGTTTGCAGCACTGCGTCTACACCGTTGCACGTAGAATCGCCAAACTTTGCACACATATTGGTCTTGCCCTGGAATAGACTGTGCCCAATTGATGACGTCATCGGTGACGTGGTTCGGGCGCCATCTTGGAAAAACCAAAAAACTTTGCACCTCTATATCTCCAAAAGTGCTGAACAGAAAAAATTGAGACATGGCTCATTGTAAAGAACTCTCCATGGGGAATAAAATATGTTAATGATGACGTCACAAGTCACGTGGTCGGCCGCCATCTTGGAAAAACGGCAAAATCTTGCACCACTATATCTCCAAAAGTGCTGAACAGAAAAAATTGAGACATGGCTCATTGTAAAGAACTCTCCATGGGGAATAAAATATGTTAATGATGATGTCATATGTCACGTGGTCGGCCGCCATCTTGGAAAAACGGCAAAACTTTGCACCACTATATTTCCAAAAGTGCTGAACAGAAAAAATTGAGACATGGCTCATTGTAAAGAACTCTCCATGGGGAATAAAATTTGTTAATGATGACGTCATATGTCACGTGGTTCGGCCGCCATCTTGGAAAAACCGAAAAACTCTGCACCTGCACATCTCCAAAAGTCCTGAAAAGAAAAAATTGAGGCATGGCTCATTGTAAAGAACTCTCCATGGGGAATAAAATATGTTAATGATGACGTCATCGGTCACGTGGTTCAGCCGCCATATTTGTCCTAAATGGCCGATAAAAAAGTACATTCCGGCAAGTCCTCGGTCTCTGACCGATTTTTCATCTGTCTGTTTGTCTGTTTGTCTGTTTGTCTGTTTGCAGCACTACGTCCACACCGTTGCACGTAGAATCGCCAAACTTTGCACACGTATTTGGCTTGCCCTCTAATATACTGTGCCCAAATGATGATGTCATCGGTCACGTGGTTTGGCCGCCATCTTGGAAAAACCGAAAAAATTTGCACCGCTATATCTCCGAAAGTACTGAACAGAAAAAATTGAGACATGGCTCATTGTGCAGAACTCTCCATGGGGAATAAAATGTGTTAATGATGACGTCATCAGTCACGTGGTCGGCCGCCATATTGGAAAAACGGCAAAACTTTGCACCTCCATATCTCTGAAAGTACTGAATAGAAAAAATTGAGACATGGCTCATTGGAAAGAACTCTCCATGGGGAATAAAATATGTGAATTATGACGTCATCAGTCACGTGGTCGGCCGCCATCTTGGAAAAACGGCAAAACTTTGCACCACTATATCTCCAAAAGTGCTAAATAGAAAAAATTGAGACGTGGCTCATTGGAAAGAACTCTCCATGGGGAATGAAATATGTTGATGATGACGTCATCGGTCACGTGGTTCGGCCGCCATCTTGGAAAAACTGAAAAACCTTGCACCTCCATATCTCCAAAGGTGCTAAATAGAAAAAATTGAGACGTGGCTCATTGGAAAGAACTCTCCATGGGGAATGAAATATGTTGATGACGTCATCGGTCACGTGGTTCGGCCGTCATATTTGTCCTAAGTGGCCGATAAAAAAGTAAATTCCGGCAAGTCCTCGGTCTCTGACCGATTTTTCATTTGTCTGTCTGTCTGTTTGTCTGTCTGTTTGTCTGTTTGCAGCACTGCGTCTACACCGTTGCACGGAGAATCGCCAAACTTTGCACACATAATGGTCTTGCCCTCTAATATACTGTGCCTCAATGATGACGTCATCGGTGACGTGGTTCGGCCGCCATCTTGGAAAAACCGAATAAATTTGCACCTCTATATCTCCGAAAGTACTGAACAGAAAAAATTGAGACATGGCTCATTGGAAAGAACTCTCCATGCGGAATAAAATATGTAAATGATGACGTCATCAGTTACGTGGTTCGGTCGCCATCTTGGAAAAACGGCAAAAAGGTTGCGCCACTATATCTCCAAAAGTGCTGAACAGAAAAAATTGAGACATGGCTCATTGGAAAGAACTCTCCATGGGGAATAAAATATGTAAATGATGACGTCATCAGTCACGTGGTTCGGTCGCCATCTTGGAAAAACGGCAAAACGTTGCGCCACTATATCTCCAAAAGTGCTGAACAGAAAAAATTGAGACATGGCTCATTGGAACGAACTCTCCATGGGGAATAAAATATGTTAATGATGCCGTCATATGTCACGTGGTCGGCCGCCATCTTGGAAAAACGGCAAAACTTTGCACCACTATATCTCCAAAAGTGCTGAACAGAAATAATTGAGACATGGCTCATTGTAAAGAACTCTCCATGGGGAATAAAATATGTTAATGATGACGTCATCAGTCACGTGGTCGGCCGCCATCTTGGAAAAACGGCAAAACTTTGCACCACAAAATCTCCAAAAGTGCTGAACAGAAAAAATTGAGACATGGCTCATTGTAAAGAACTCTCCATGGGGAATAAAATATGTTAATGATGACGCCATCGGTCACGTGGTTCGGCCGCCATCTTGGAAAAATGGGAAAACTTTGCACCACTATATCTCCAAAAGTGCAGAATGGAAAAAATTGAGACATGGCTCATTGTAAAGAACTCTCAATGGGGAATAAAATATGTTAATGATGACGTCATATGTCACGTGGTTCGGCCGCCATCTTGGAAAAACCGAAAAATTGTGCACCTCCATATCTCTGAAAGTGCTGAATAGAAAAAATTGAGACATGGCTCATTGTAAAGAACTCTCCATGGGGAATAAAATATGTTAATGATGACATCATAGGTCACGTGGTTCGGCTGCCATCTTGGAAAAACCGAAAAACGTAGCACCTCCATATCTCCAAAAGTGCTGAATAGAAAAAGTTGAGACATGGCTCTTTGTAAAGAACTCTCCATGGGGAATAATATATGTTAATGATGACGTCATCTATCACGTGCTTCGGACGCCATATTTGTCTTAAATGGCCGATAAAAGAGTACATTCCGGCAAGTCCTCGGTCTCTGACCGATTTTTCATTACTTGCCGGAAAAATTTTCCGGCAAGTATATTGATCTGTTCGTTTGTTTGTTACTTGCCGGAAAAATTTTCCGGCAAGTATATTGATCTGTTCGTTACTTGCCGGAAAAATTTTCCAGCAAGTATGTTGATCTGTTCGTTACTTGCCGGAAAAATTTTCCGGCAAGTATGTTGATCTGTTCGTTTGTTTGTCTGTCTGTCTGTTTGTCTGTCTGTTTGTCTGTCTGTTTGTCTGTTTGCAGCACTGCGTCTACACCGTTGCACGGAGAATCGCCAAACTTTGCACACATAATGGTCTTGCCCTCTAATATACTGTGCCTCAATGATGACGTCATCAGTGACGTGGTTCGGCCGCCATCTTGGAAAAACCGAATAAATTTGCACCTCTATATCTCCGAAAGTACTGAACAGAAAAAATTGAGACATGGCTCATTGTAAAGAACTCTCCATGGGGAATAAAATATGTTAATGATGACGTCATATGTCACGTGGTCGGCCGCCATCTTGGAAAAACGGCAAAAATTTGCACCACTATATCTCCAAAAGTGCTGAACAGAAAAAATTGAGACATGGCTCATTGTAAAGAACTCTCCATGGGGAATAAAATATGTAAATGATGACGTCATCAGTCACGTGGTTCGGTCGCCATCTTGGAAAAACGGCAAATCGTTGCGCCACTATATCTCCAAAAGTGCTGAACAGAAAAAATTGAGACATGGCTCATTGGAAAGAACTCTCCATGGGGAATAAAATATGTTAATGATGACGTCATATGTCACGTGGTCGGCCGCCATCTTGGAAAAACGGCAAAACTTTGCACCACTATATCTCCAAAAGTGCTGAACAGAATAATTGAGACATGGCTCATTGTAAAGAACTCTCCATGGGGAATAAAATATGTTAATGATGACGTCATCAGTCACGTGGTCGGCCGCCATCTTGGAAAAACGGCAAAACTTTGCACCACAAAATCTCCAAAAGTGCTGAACAGAAAAAATTGAGACATGGCTCATTGTAAAGAACTCTCCATGGGGAATAAAATATGTTAATGATGACGCCATCGGTCACGTGGTTCGGCCGCCATCTTGGAAAAATGGGAAAACTTTGCACCACTATATCTCCAAAAGTGCAGAATGGAAAAAATTGAGACATGGCTCATTGTAAAGAACTCTCAATGGGGAATAAAATATGTTAATGATGACGTCATATGTCACGTGGTTCGGCCGCCATCTTGGAAAAACCGAAAAATTGTGCACCTCCATATCTCTGAAAGTGCTGAATAGAAAAAATTGAGACATGGCTCATTGTAAAGAACTCTCCATGGGGAATAAAATATGTTAATGATGACATCATAGGTCACGTGGTTCGGCTGCCATCTTGGAAAAACCGAAAAACGTAGCACCTCCATATCTCCAAAAGTGCTGAATAGAAAAAGTTGAGACATGGCTCTTTGTGAAGAACTCTCCATGGGGAATAATATATGTTAATGATGACGTCATCTATCACGTGGTTCGGACGCCATATTTGTCTTAAATGGCCGATAAAAGAGTACATTCCGGCAAGTCCTCGGTCTCTGACCGATTTTTCATTACTTGCCGGAAAAATTTTTCCGGCAAGTATGTTGATCTGTTCGTTTGTCTGTCTGTTTGTCTGTCTGTCTGTCTGTCTGTCTGTCTGTCTGTCTGTTTGCAGCACTGCGTCTACACCGTTGCACGGCGAATCGCCAAACTTTGCACACATATTGGTCTTGCCCTGGAATAGACTGTGCCCAATTGATGACGTCATCGGTGACGTGGTTCGGCCGCCATCTTGGAAAAACTGAAAAACCTTGCACCTCTATATCTCCGAAAGTACTGAACAGAAAAAATTGAGACATGGCTCATTGTAAAGAACTCTCCATGGGGAATAAAATATGTAAATGATGACGTCATCAGTCACGTGGTTCGGTCGCCATCTTGGAAAAACGGCAAAACGTTGCGCCACTATATCTCCAAAAGTGCTGAACAGAAAAAATTGAGACATGGCTCATTGTAAAGAACTCTCCATGGGGAATAAAATATGTTAATGATGACGTCATATGTCACGTGGTCGGCCGCCATCTTGGAAAAACGGCAAAACTTTGCACCACGAAATCTCCAAAAGTGCTGAACAGAAAAAATTGAGACATGGCTCATTGTAAAGAACTCTCCATGGGGAATAAAATTTGTTAATGATGACGTCATATGTCACGTGGTTCGGCCGCCATCTTGGAAAAAAATTGCACCTCCATATCTCTGAAAGTGCTGAATAGAAAAAATTGAGACATGGCTCATTGAAAAGAACTCTCCATGGGGAATAAAATAAGTTAATGATGACGTCATCTATCACGTGTTTCGGCCGCCATATTTGTCCTAAATGGCCGACAAAAAAGTACATTCCGGCAAGTCCTCGGTCTCTGACCGATTTTTCATTACTTGCCGGAAAAGATTCCGGCAAGTATGTTGATCTGTTCGTTTGTTACTTGCCGGAAAAGATTCCGGCAAGTATGTTGATCTGTTCGTTTGTTACTTGCCGGAAAGGATTCCGGCAAGTATGTTGATCTGTTCGTTTGTTACTTGCCGGAAAAGATTCCGGCAAGTATGTTGATCTGTTCGTTTGTTTGTCTGTTTGTTACTTGCCGGAAAAGATTCCGGCAAGTATGTTGATCTGTTCGTTTGTTTGTCTGTTTGTCTGTCTGTCTGTTTGTCTGTTTGTCTGTCTGTTTGCAGCACTGCGTCTACACCGTTGCACGGAGAATCGCCAAACTTTGCACACATATTGGTCTTGCCCTTGAATAGACTGTGCCCAATTGATGACGTCATCGGTGACGTGGTTCGGCCGCCATCTTGGAAAAACCGAAAAACTTTGCACCTCTATATCTCCGAAAGTACTGAACAGAAAAAATGGAGACATGGCTCATTGTAAAGAACTCTCCATGGGGAATAAAATATGTTAATGATGACGTCATATGTCACGTGGTCGGCCGCCATCTTGGAAAAACGGCAAAACTTTGCACCGCTATATCTCCAAAAGTGCTGAACAGAAAAAATTGAGACATGGCTCATTGTAAAGAACTCTCCATGGGTAATAAAATTTGTTAATGATGATGTCATATGTCACGTGGTTCGGCCGCCATCTTGGAAAAACCGAAAAATTTTGCACCTCCATATCTCTGAATGTGCTGAATAGAAAAAATTGGGACATGGCTCATTGTAAAGAACTCTCCATGGGGAATAAAATATGTTAATGATGACGTCATCAGTCACGTGGTTCGGCCGCCATATTTGTCCTAAATGGCCGATAAAAAAGTACATTCCGGCAAGTCCTCGGTCTCTGACCGATTTTTCATCTGTTTGTCTGTCTGTTTGTCTGTCTGTCTGTTTGCAGCACTGCGTCTACACCGTTGCACGTAGAATCGCCAAACTTTGCACACATATTGGTCTTGCCCTGGAATAGACTGTGCCCAATTGATGACGTCATCGGTGACGTGGTTCGGGCGCCATCTTGGAAAAACCAAAAAACTTTGCACCTCTATATCTCCAAAAGTGCTGAACAGAAAAAATTGAGACATGGCTCATTGTAAAGAACTCTCCATGGGGAATAAAATATGTTAATGATGACGTCACAAGTCACGTGGTCGGCCGCCATCTTGGAAAAACGGCAAAATCTTGCACCACTATATCTCCAAAAGTGCTGAACAGAAAAAATTGAGACATGGCTCATTGTAAAGAACTCTCCATGGGGAATAAAATATGTTAATGATGATGTCATATGTCACGTGGTCGGCCGCCATCTTGGAAAAACGGCAAAACTTTGCACCACTATATTTCCAAAAGTGCTGAACAGAAAAAATTGAGACATGGCTCATTGTAAAGAACTCTCCATGGGGAATAAAATTTGTTAATGATGACGTCATATGTCACGTGGTTCGGCCGCCATCTTGGAAAAACCGAAAAACTCTGCACCTGCACATCTCCAAAAGTCCTGAAAAGAAAAAATTGAGGCATGGCTCATTGTAAAGAACTCTCCATGGGGAATAAAATATGTTAATGATGACGTCATCGGTCACGTGGTTCAGCCGCCATATTTGTCCTAAATGGCCGATAAAAAAGTACATTCCGGCAAGTCCTCGGTCTCTGACCGATTTTTCATCTGTCTGTTTGTCTGTTTGTCTGTTTGTCTGTTTGCAGCACTACGTCCACACCGTTGCACGTAGAATCGCCAAACTTTGCACACGTATTTGGCTTGCCCTCTAATATACTGTGCCCAAATGATGATGTCATCGGTCACGTGGTTTGGCCGCCATCTTGGAAAAACCGAAAAAATTTGCACCGCTATATCTCCGAAAGTACTGAACAGAAAAAATTGAGACATGGCTCATTGTGCAGAACTCTCCATGGGGAATAAAATGTGTTAATGATGACGTCATCAGTCACGTGGTCGGCCGCCATATTGGAAAAAACGGCAAAACTTTGCACCTCCATATCTCTGAAAGTACTGAATAGAAAAAATTGAGACATGGCTCATTGGAAAGAACTCTCCATGGGGAATAAAATATGTGAATTATGACGTCATCAGTCACGTGGTCGGCCGCCATCTTGGAAAAACGGCAAAACTTTGCACCACTATATCTCCAAAAGTGCTAAATAGAAAAAATTGAGACGTGGCTCATTGGAAAGAACTCTCCATGGGGAATGAAATATGTTGATGATGACGTCATCGGTCACGTGGTTCGGCCGCCATCTTGGAAAAACTGAAAAACCTTGCACCTCCATATCTCCAAAGGTGCTAAATAGAAAAAATTGAGACGTGGCTCATTGGAAAGAACTCTCCATGGGGAATGAAATATGTTGATGACGTCATCGGTCACGTGGTTCGGCCGTCATATTTGTCCTAAGTGGCCGATAAAAAAGTAAATTCCGGCAAGTCCTCGGTCTCTGACCGATTTTTCATTTGTTTGTCTGTCTGTCTGTTTGTCTGTCTGTTTGTCTGTCTGTTTGTCTGTTTGCAGCACTGCGTCTACACCGTTGCACGGAGAATCGCCAAACTTTGCACACATAATGGTCTTGCCCTCTAATATACTGTGCCTCAATGATGACGTCATCAGTGACGTGGTTCGGCCGCCATCTTGGATAAACCGAATAAATTTGCACCTCTATATCTCCGAAAGTACTGAACAGAAAAAATTGAGACATGGCTCATTGTAAAGAACTCTCCATGGGGAATAAAATATGTTAATGATGACGTCATATGTCACGTGGTCGGCCGCCATCTTGGAAAAACGGCAAAAATTTGCACCACTATATCTCCAAAAGTGCTGAACAGAAAAAATTGAGACATGGCTCATTGTAAAGAACTCTCCATGGGGAATAAAATACGTTAATGATGACGTCATATGTCACGTGGTCGGCCGCCATCTTGGAAAAACGGCAAAACTTTGCACCACTATATCTCCAAAAGTGCTGAACAGAAAAAATTGAGACATGGCTCATTGTAAAGAACTCTCCATGGGGAATAAAATATGTTAATGATGACGTCATCAGTCACGTGGTCGGCCGCCATCTTGGAAAAACGGCAAAACTTTGCACCACGAAATCTCCAAAAGTGCTGAACAGAAAAAATTGAGACATGGCTCATTGTAAAGAACTCTCCATGGGGAATAAAATATGTTAATGATGATGTCATATGTCACGTGGTCGGCCGCCATCTTGGAAAAATGGCAAAACTTTGCACCACTATATCTCCAAAAGTGCTGAACAGAAAAAATTGAGACATGGCTCATTGTAAAGAACTCTCCATGGGGAATAAAATTTGTTAATGATGACGTCATATGTCACGTGGTTCGGCCGCCATCTTGGAAAAACCGAAAAACTTAGCACCTCTATGTGTCCAAAAGTGCTGAATAGAAAAAATTGAGACATGCCTCATTGTAAAGAACTCTCCATGGGGAATAAAATATGTTAATGATGACGTCATCGGTCACGTGGTTCGGCCGCCATATTTGTCCTAAATGGCGGATAAAAAAGTACATTCCGGCAAGTCCTCGGTCTCTGACCGATTTTTCATCTGTATGTCTGTTTGTCTGTTAGTCCACAAAATTCCAGACAAAGCTTGTAGTAGTGGTAGTTGTAGTGGTAGTGGTGATAACAGAAATTGTTATATAGAACTGAACTTATATTATTATTATATGCAGAAAATAACTTCATTTCTATATGCCCTGCAGTGGACAGGTTAATTGGTTTATGCACTGAAGGGGTCACCCTGGTGTGCACTGCTGTGTTCTGCCTCACTGAGTTGTTCAGGTATGATGTACTCAGCACAAGCTTCCGGTCGGCCCGGAGGTGGGGGTGCGGGGCCTGTCACGGAACGTCAAAACAAACGGCCTGCCGGGGCCGCCCAAAAGTCGGGCGTGAGGGGCGCGTCCACTAATGGAACGCCTCTCGCTTCCCAGATCGAGGGCCACGTGGTCAGGAGAACCTCGTCCCTTCCGGTCACACTTTGCCTATCAGCCGGCCTCGAAGACCGAAATTGTGACGGTGTCACCCGAAAAATTTGAAATTACGAAATTTGAAAAAATTTGAAAAAAAAAATTACGGAATTTCAAGT
>NW_027618122.1:0-84556 GCF_964187855.1 Myxine glutinosa | reverse complement strand
GTGGTTTTTCAACACTAACACAAGTGCGAAAGTGGTTTTTCAACACTAACACAAGTGCGAAAAGTGGTTTTTCAACACTAACACAAGTGCGAAAAGTGGTTTTTCAACACTAAGACAAGTGCGAAAAGTGGTTTTTCCACACTAATACAAGTGCAAACGTGGTTTCCTGCACCAACACAAGTGCGAAAAGTGGTTTTCAACACTAACACAAGTGCGAAAAGTGGTTTTTCAACACTATCACAAGTGCAAAAAGTGTTTTTTCCACACTAATACAAGTGCAAAAGTGGTTTCCTGCACCAACACAAGTGCGAAAAGTGGTTTTTCAACACTAACACAAGTGCAAAAAGTGGTTTTTCAACACTAACACAAGTGCGAAAAGTGGTTTTTTCCACACTAATACAAGTGCAAAAGTGGTTTCCTGCACCAACACAAGTGCGAAAAGTGGTTTTACAACACTATCACAAGTGCGAAAAGTGGTTTTTCAACACTAACACAAGTGCAAAAAGTGGTTTTTCAACACTAACACAAGTGCGAAAAGTGGTTTTTCAACACTAATACAAGTACAAAAGTGGTTTCCTGCACCAACACAAGTGCAAAAAGTGGTTTTTCAACACTAACACAAGTGCGAAAAGTGGATTTTCAACACTATCACAAGTGCAAAAAGTGTTTTTTCCACACTAATACAAGTGCAAAAGTGGTTTCCTGCACCAACACAAGTGCAAAAAGTGGTTTTTCAACACTAACACAAGTGCGAAAAGTGGTTTTTCAACACTAACACAAGTGCGAAAAGTGGTTTTTCCACACTAATACAAGTGCAAAAGTGGTTTCCTGCACCAACACAAGTGCGAAAAGTGGTTTTTCAACACTAACACAAGGGCGAAAAGTGGTTTTTCAACACTATCACAAGTGCAAAAAGTGTTTTTCCACACTAATACAAGTGCAAAAGTGGTTTCCTGCACCAACACAAGTGCGAAAAGTGGTTTTTCAACACTAACACAAGTGCGAAAAGTGGTTTTCAACACTATCACAAGTGCAAAAAGTGTTTTTTCCACACTAATACAAGTGTAAAAGTGGTTTCCTGCACCAACACAAGTGCGAAAAGTGGTTTTTCAACACTAACACAAGTGCGAAAAGTGGTTTTTCAACACTAACACAAGTCCGAAAAGTGTTTTTTTCCACACTAATGCAAGTGCAAAAGTGGTTTCCTGCACGAACACAAGTGCGAAAAGTAGTTTTTCAACACTAACACAAGTGCGAAAAGTGGTTTTTCAACACTAACACAAGTGCGAAAAGTGGTTTTTCAACACCAACACAATTGCGAAAAGTGGTTTTTCCACACTAATACAAGTGCAAAAGTGGTTTCCTGCACCAACACAAGTGCGAAAAGTGGTTTTTCAACACTAACACAAGTGCGAAAAGTGGTTTTTCAACACGAACACAAGTGCGAAAAGTGGTTTTTCCACACTAATACAAGTGCAAAAGTGGTTTCCTGCACCAACACAAGTGCGAAAAGTAGTTTTTCAACACTAACACAAGTGCGAAAAGTGGTTTTTCAACACTAACACAAGTGCGAAAGTTGGTTTTTCAACACTAACACATGTACGAAAAGTGGTTTTTCCACACTAATACAAGTGCAAAAGCGGTTTCCTGCACCAACACAAGTGCGAAAAGTGGTTTTTCAACACTAACACAAGTGCGAAAAGTGTTTTTCAACACTATCACAAGTGCAAAAAGTGTTTTTTACACACTAATACAAGTGCAAAAGTGGTTTCCTGCACCAACACAAGTGCGAAAAGTAGTTTTTCAACACTAACACAAGTGCGAAAAGTGGTTTTTCAACACTAACACAAGTGCGAAAAGTGGTTTTTCCACACTAATACAAGTGCAAAAGTGGTTTTCCTGCACCAACACAAGTGGGAAAAGTGGTTTTTCAACACTAACACAAGTGCGAAAAGTGGTTTTTCAACACTATCACAAGTGCAAAAAGTGTTTTTTCCACACTAATACAAGTGCAAAAGTGGTTTCCTGCACCAACACAAGTGCGAAAAGTGGTTTTTCAACACTAACACAAGTGCGAAAAGTGTTTTTCAACACTAACACAAGTGCGAAAAGTGTTTTTTCCACACTAATACAAGTGCAAAAGTGGTTTCCTGCACCAACACAAGTGCGAAAAGTGGTTTTTCAACACTAACACAAGTGTGAAAAGTGGTTTTTCAACACTAACACAAGTGCGAAAAGTAGTTTTTTCCACACTAATACAAGTGCAAAAGTGGTTTCCTGCACCAACACAAGTGCGAAAAGTGGTTTTTCAACACTAACACAAGTGCGAAAAGTGATTTTTCAACACTATCACAAGTGCAAAAAGTGTTTTTTCCACACTAATACAAGTCCAAAAGTGGTTTCCTGCACCAACACAAGTGCGAAAAGTGGTTTTTCAACACTAACACAAGTGCGAAAAGTGGTTTTTCAACACTAACACAAGTGCAAAAAGTGGTTTTTCAACACTAACACAAGTGCGAAAAGTGGTTTTTCAACACTAATACAAGTGCAAAAGTGGTTTCCTGCACCAACACAAGTGCGAAAAGTGGTTTTTCAACACTAACACAAGTGCGAAAAGTGGTTTTTCAACACTATCACAAGTGCAAAAAGTGTTTTTTCCACACTAATACAAGTGCAAAAGTGGTTTCCTGCACCAACACAAGTGCGAAAAGTGGTTTTTCAACACTAACACAAGTGCGAAAAGTGGTTTTTCAACACTAACACAAGTGCGAAAAGTGGTTTTTCCACACTAATACAAGTGCAAAAGTGGTTTCCTGCACCAACACAAGTGCGAAAAGTGGTTTTGTCAACACTAACACAAGTGTGAAAAGTGGTTTTTCAACACTAACACAAGTGCGAAAAGTGTTTTTTCCACACTAATACAAGTGCAAAAGTGGTTTCCTGCACCAACACAAGTGCGAAAAGTGGTTTCCTGCACCAACACAAGTGCGAAAAGTGGTTTTCAACACTAACACAAGTGCGAAAAGTGGTTTTTCAACACTAACACAAGTGCGAAAAGTGGTTTTTCAACGCTAACACAAGTGCGAAAAGTGGTTTTTCCACACTAATACAAGTGTAAAAGTGGTTTCCTGCACCAACACAAGTGCGAAAAGTGGTTTTTCAACACTAACACAAGTGCAAAAAGTGGTTTTTCAACACTAATACAAGTTCAAAAGTGGTTTCCTGCACCAACACAAGTGCGAAATGTGGTTTTTCAACACTAACACAAGTGCGAAAAGTGGTTTTTCAACACTAACACAAGTGCGAAAAGTGTTTTTTCCACACTAATACAAGTGCAAAAGTGGTTTCCTGCACCAACACAAGTGCGAAAAGTGGTTTTTCAACACTATCACAAGTGCAAAAAGTGTTTTTTCCACACTAATACAAGTGCAAAAGTGGTTTCCTGCACCAACACAAGTGCAAAAAGTGGTTTTTCAACACTAACACAAGAGCGAAAAGTGGTTTTTCAACACTAACACAAGTGCGGAAAGTGGTTTTTCAACACTAATACAAGTGCAAAAGTGGTTTCCTGCACCAACACAAGTGCGAAAAGTGGTTTTTCAACACTAACACAAGTGCGAAAAGTGGTTTTTCAACACTATCACAAGTGCAAAAAGTGTTTTTTCCACACTAATACAAGTGCAAAAGTGGTTTCCTGCACCAACACAAGTGCGAAAAGTGGTTTTTCAACACTAACACAAGTGCGAAAAGTGGTTTTTCAACACTAACACAAGTGCGAAAAGTGGTTTTTCAACACTAACACAAGTGCGAAAAGTGGTTTTTCCACACTAAAACAAGTGCAAAAGTGGTTTCCTGCACCAACACAAGTGCGAAAAGTGGTTTTTCAACACTAACACAAGTGCGAAAAGTGGTTTTTCAACACTATCACAAGTGCAAAAAGTGTTTTTTCCACACTAATACAAGTGCAAAAGTGGTTTCCTGCACCAACACAAGTGCGTAAAGTGGTTTTTCAACACTAACACAAGTGCGAAAAGTGGTTTTTCAACACTATCACAAGTGCAAAAAGTGTTTTTTCCACACTAATACAGTGTAAAAGTGGTTTCCTGCACCAACACAAGTGCGAAAAGTGGTTTTTCAACACTATCACAAGTGCAAAAAGTGTTTTTTCCACACTAATACAAGTGCAAAAGTGGTTTCCTGCAACAACACAAGTGCGAAAAGTGGTTTTTCAACACTAACACAAGTGCGAAAAATGTTTTTTCAACACTAACACAAGTGCGAAAAGTGTTTTTTCCACACTAATACATGTGCAAAAGTGGTTTCCTGCACCAACACAAGTGCGAAAAGTGGTTTTTCAACACTAACACAAGTGCGAAAAGTGGTTTTTCAACAATAACACAAGTGCGAAAAGTGGTTTTTCCACACTAATACAAGTGCAAAAGTGGTTTCCTGCACCAACACAAGTGCGAAAAGTGGTTTTTCAACACTAACACAAGTGCGAAAAGTGGTTTTTCAACACTAACACAAGTGCGAAAAGTGGTTTTTCAACACTAACACAAGTGCGAAAAGTGGTTTTTCCACACTAATACAAGTGTAAAAGTGGTTTCCTGCACCAACACAAGTGCGAAAAGTGGTTTTTCAACACTAACACAAGTGCAAAAAGTGGTTTTTCAACACTAACACAAGTGCGATAAGTGTTTTTTCCACACTAATGCAAGTGCAAAAGTGGTTTCCTGCACCAACACAAGTGCAAAAAGTGGTTTTTCAACACTAACACAAGTGCAAAAAGTGGTTTTTCAACACTATCACAAGTGCAAAAAGTGTTTTTTCCACACTAATACAAGTGCAAAAGTGGTTTTTCAACACTAACACAAGTGCGAAAAGTGGTTTTTCAACACTAACACAAGTGCGAAAAGTGGTTTTTCAACACCAACACAAGTGCGAAAAGTGGTTTTTCAACACTAAAACAAGTGCGAAAAGTGGTTTTTCCACACTAATACAAGTGCAAACGTGGTTTCCTGCACCAACACAAGTGCGAAAAGTGGTTTTTCAACACTAACACAAGTGCGAAAAGTGGTTTTTCAACACTATCACAAGTGCAAAAAGTGTTTTTTCCACACTAAGACAAGTGCAAAAGTGGTTTCCTGCACCAACACAAGTGCGAAAAGTGGTTTTTCAACACTAACACAAGTGCGAAAAGTGGTTTTTCAACACTATCACAAGTGCAAAAGTGTTTTTTACACACTAATACAAGTGCAAAAGTGGTTTCCTGCACCAACACAAGTGCGAAAAGTGGTCTTCAACACTAACACAAGTGCGAAAAGTGGTTTTTCAACACTAACACAAGTGCGAAAAGTGGTTTTTCAACACCAACACAATTGCGAAAAGTTGTTTTTCCACACTAATACAAGTGCAAAAGTGGTTTCCTGCACCAACACAAGTGCGAAAAGTGGTTTTTCAACACTAACACAAGTGCGAAAAGTGGTTTTTCAACACTATCACAAGTGCAAAAAGTGTTTTTTCCACACTAATACAAGTGCAAAAGTGGTTTCCTGCACCAACACAAGTGCGAAAAGTGGTTTTTCAACACTAACACAAGTGCGAAAAGTGGTTTTTCAACACTAACACAAGTGCGAAAAGTGGTTTTTCCACACTAATACAAGTGCAAAAGTGGTTTCCTCCACCAACACAAGTGCAAAAAGTGGTTTTTCAACACTAACACAAGTGCAAAAAGTGGTTTTTCAACACTATCACAAGTGCAAAAAGTGTTTTTTCCACACTAATACAAGTGCAAAAGTGGTTTTTCAACACTAACACAAGTGCGAAAAGTGGTTTTTCAACACTAACACAAGTGCGAAAAGTGGTTTTTCAACACTAACACAAGTGCGAAAAGTGGTTTTTCAACACTAACACAAGTGCGAAAAGTGGTTTTTCCACACTAATACAAGTGCAAACGTGGTTTCCTGCACCAACACAAGTGCGAAAAGTGGTTTTTCAACACTAACACAAGTGCGAAAAGTGGTTTTTCAACACTATCACAAGTGCAAAAAGTGTTTTTTCCACACTAATACAAGTGCAAAAGTGGTTTCCTGCACCAACACAAGTGCGAAAAGTGGTTTTTCAACACTAACACAAGTGCAAAAAGTGGTTTTTCAACACTAACACAAGTGCGAAAAGTGGTTTTTTCCACACTAATACAAGTGCAAAAGTGGTTTCCTGCACCAACACAAGTGCGAAAAGTGGTTTTTCAACACTATCACAAGTGCAAAAAGTGTTTTTTCCACACTAATACAAGTCCAAAAGTGGTTTCCTGCACCAACACAAGTGCGAAAAGTGTTTTTTCAACACGAACACAAGTGCGAAAAGTGGTTTTTCAACACTAACACAAGTGCAAAAAGTGGTTTTTCAACACTAACACAAGTGCGAAAAGTGGTTTTTCAACACTAATACAAGTGCAAAAGTGGTTTCCTGCACCAACACAAGTGCAAAAAGTGGTTTTTCAACACTAACACAAGTGCGAAAAGTGGATTTTCAACACTATCACAAGTGCAAAAAGTGTTTTTTCCACACTAATACAAGTGCAAAAGTGGTTTCCTGCACCAACACAAGTGCAAAAAGTGTTTTTTCAACACTAACACAAGTGCGAAAAGTGGTTTTTCAACACTAACACAAGTGCGAAAAGTGGTTTTTCCACACTAATACAAGTGCAAAAGTGGTTTCCTGCACCAACACAAGTGCAAAAAGTGTTTTTTCAACACTAACACAAGTGCGAAAAGTGGTTTTTCAACACTAACACAAGTGCGAAAAGTGGTTTTTCAACACTAACACAAGTGCGAAAAGTGGTTTTTCAACACTATCACAAGTGCAAAAAGTGTTTTTTCCACACTAATACAAGTGCAAAAGTGGTTTCCTGCACCAACACAAGTGCGAAAAGTGGTTTTTCAACACTATCACAAGTGCAAAAAGTGTTTTTTCCACACTAATACAAGTGTAAAAGTGGTTTCCTGCACCAACACAATTGCGAAAAGTGGTTTTTCAACACTAACACAAGTGCGAAAAGTGGTTTTTCAACACTAACACAAGTGCGAAAAGTAGTTTTTCAACACTAACACAAGTGCGAAAAGTGGTTTTTCAACACTAACACAAGTGCGAAAAGTGGTTTTTCAACACTAACACAAGTGCGAAAAGTAGTTTTTTCCACACTAATACAAGTGCAAAAGTGGTTTCCTGCACCAACACAAGTGCGAAAAGTGGTTTTTCAACACTAACACAAGTGCGAAAAGTGATTTTTCAACACTATCACAAGTGCAAAAAGTGTTTTTTCCACACTAATACAAGTCCAAAAGTGGTTTCCTGCACCAACACAAGTGCGAAAAGTGGTTTTTCAACACTAACACAAGTGCGAAAAGTGGTTTTTCAACACTAACACAAGTGCAAAAAGTGGTTTTTCAACACTAACACAAGTGCGAAAAGTGGTTTTTCAACACTAATACAAGTGCAAAAGTGGTTTTTCAACACTAACACAAGTGCGAAAAGTGGTTTTTCAACACTAACACAAGTGCAAAAAGTGGTTTTTCAACACTAACACAAGTGCGAAAAGTGGTTTTTCCACACTAATACAAGTGTAAAAGTGGTTTCCTGCACCAACACAAGTGCGAAAAGTGATTTTTCAACACTAACACAAGTGCAAAAAGTGGTTTTTCAACACTAACACAAGTGCGAAAAGTGTTTTTTCCACACTAATGCAAGTGCAAAAGTGGTTTCCTGCACCAACACAAGTGCGAAAAGTGGTTTTTCAACACTAACACAAGTGCGAAAAGTGGTTTTTCAACACTATCACAAGTGCAAAAAGTGTTTTTTCCACACTAATACAAGTGCAAAAGTGGTTTCCTGCACCAACACAAGTGCGAAAAGTGGTTTTTCAACACTAACACAAGTGCGAAAAGTGGTTTTTCAACACTATCACAAGTGCAAAAAGTGTTTTTTCCACACTAATACAAGTGTAAAAGTGGTTTCCTGCACCAACACAAGTGCGAAAAGTGGTTTTTCAACACTAACACAAGTGCAAAAAGTGGTTTTTCAACACTAACACAAGTGCGAAAAGTGTTTTTTCCACACTAATGCAAGTGCAAAAGTGGTTTCCTGCACCAACACAAGTGCGAAAAGTAGTTTTTCAACACTAACACAAGTGCGAAAAGTGGTTTTTCAACACTAACACAAGTGCGAAAAGTGGTTTTTCAACACCAACACAATTGCGAAAAGTGGTTTTTCCACACTAATACAAGTGCAAAAGTGGTTTCCTGCACCAACACAAGTGCGAAAAGTGGTTTTTCAACACTAACACAAGTGCGAAAAGTGGTTTTTCAACACGAACACAAGTGCGAAAAGTGGTTTTTCCACACTAATACAAGTGCAAAAGTGGTTTCCTGCACCCACACAAGTGCGAAAAGTAGTTTTTCCACACTAACACAAGTGCGAAAAGTGGTTTTTCAACACTAACACAAGTGCGAAAATTGGTTTTTCAACACTAACACATGTACGAAAAGTGGTTTTTCCACACTAATACAAGTGCAAAAGCGGTTTCCTGCACCAACACAAGTGCGAAAAGTGGTTTTTCAACACTAACACAAGTGCGAAAAGTGGTTTTTCAACACTATCACAAGTGCAAAAATTGTTTTTTCCACACTAATACAAGTGCAAAAGTGGTTTCCTGCACCAACACAAGTGCGAAAAGTGGTTTTTCAACACTAACACAAGTGCGAAAAGTGGTTTTTCAACACTAACACAAGTGCGAAAAGTGTTTTTTCCACACTAATACAAGTGCAAAAGTGGTTTCCTGCACCAACACAAGTGCGAAAAGTGGTTTTTCAACACTAACACAAGTGCGAAAAGTGGTTTTTCAACACGAACACAAGTGCGAAAAGTGGTTTTTCAACACTAACACAAGTGCGAAAAGTGGTTTTTCAACACTAACACAAGTGCGAAATGTGGTTTTTCCACACTAATACAAGTGTAAATGTGGTTTCCTGCACCAACACAAGTGCGAAAAGTGGTTTTTCAACACTAACACAAGTGCTAAAAGTGGTTTTTCAACACTAACACAAGTGCGAAAAGTGGTTTTTCAACACTAACACAAGTGCGAAAAGTGGTTTTTCAACACCACTTTTATAAGATTTATAAGATGGATAGATGGATGGATTTATTTAGGATGGTTAAATTAAACGATTTCAAGACAGAGTAATTAATTTCCGGAGCCAAAAAGTCTTGTTCATACAGTAAGTGAGATACAGTGCGAATAAATGAGATTCAGAGAGATCTCTGATTGAGGTAGGCAGAAATGTCACGTTTTCAACAGAACGCTGATCCGAGGAAGGAGGACGGTCGAGGTTTCAACTGTCGGTATGTGGTGTGGCTTGTGCCAAGGTGTGGGCGCGAGGAGGTGCGTTGATGAAGCGTTGTGCGAACGAGGAAGGATGTGCGATGGGCATTGTGAAGCACGCCTCGTACGGAAGGTCCTTGGACGAAGTGTGACGGTTGTTGGATTCGTAGAAGTTAGCATTATGCTATGTAGAGCCACATTAATGGTCATTTGTCCATTGTCGCCGGACTTGCATTACTTGTGGGATAATAAAGCGCTGGTTACCCCAATTCGAAGTTTGACCTTTTAAAGTTTAGTTGACCTTTGTTCGAGATATGCAAGGGAAAGGTCAGAGATAATTCACTAACCTTGGAAGAACGACAGGCGGAGTCAGTCTACAGGGTGTTGCTTTAACGACAGGATATAGAACCTAAATCTGGAGAGAATATCGGGACATATATTGTGGGTAAAACCAAAATCATGTACGTAATTAATGAACAGAGAATATCGAGTCCTGTTTGTCGTTGTAATTGTCGTTGATGTCCCGATTCAGGGGTCTCAAGAAATGTTCCATGGAGGCAGGTCCGGGGGTTTTGGTCCAGCCTGCAAGGAGTCCAGGGGCTTGTTTTAGGGCTGGGTCGCCAAAAATGGGATGCTGTGCCCATCTGGATGTAAAATTATCCATCAAGGACGGGGAATAATGTGCAGTGTGATTGGGTAAGAGGTAAAGGCCATAAAACACCAACCCCATGAGGAACGAAATAAATGGAGAGATGTTGGGATCACATGATGGTTGGGATTGAAGAACAACCTACTGGGATTTCAAACCTGTGTTTGGGTCTGGGGCAACTGGGTGATGGGCAACAGTGTATGAGTGAGTAATTATGATCTGTTTAAGTGTAAGAGGCGGTGGAGAAGAAAGGGGTGATGAAAAGTTATTTGTTTTAGTGTGAAGTAGGTTGGTTGCTTATTTGTCACAGTAAGATGAGAGTTGTGTTTTTAAGCTTGGTCTTTGAATGAATTGTTGCTTGGAATGTGTTGATTGGAAAAGTGATTTTTGATCGCTGATCCGATCTGGTTTTAAATTGTTTGATTTAATTTTGAATTGATTGGAGGTAATAAGGATTTGTGTTGATTTCCTGATTTGAGTTGATCTGGAAACAAAGACAGATGGGATTAATGTGTATATCAGGAACATTTTGGAAAAGAAATATGGATATATGACATTACTAAAATATAACCAAGCAATTGAGAGTTCTTGGGTTAATGGGATATAAATAAATGCATCTACAAGTTGATGGTTTATAAAAATTTAGGTCTGGATGATACTTAAACGATGAACAATGTTGGCAATATACAAAGAATGTGACTTGTTTTTGGGGGGAAAACATGTGGTTTAAATTTGGTTGGCTAAGTTTTAAAGATGGAGATGTTTCGCAGAACTCTTATGATTATTTACATGAGTGGTGGACTATTCCATGGCGAAGCATTTTTCAGTTTTTATGATTAAGGTTTAAGGTCTTTATGATCTGTTTAGTGTATTTTTCAAAGGAGAGGGTTTTGGTCAATGATGATGCCAAGATTCCGGATGTGGATACTGGGAAACCATCGATGTTGGGGGGAATGAAGATTAATTCAGATTTAGCGTAGTTAAGTTCGAGGAAGCTGATCTGAAGCTAGAATTTTATTTCAGTTAGGCAGTTTGTCAGGATAGAGTGGGTGGTGGTGGAGCACGATTTGGTGGAGATGAAAAAGCTGGATGTCATCGGTGAAGCAGTGGAATTGGAGACCATGGTGCATTGGCTATGGTGCATGACGGATTAAGTGACCAAGGGGGGATAGGTACAGGACGAAGAGGAGGGGGCCAAGAACTGAACCTTGGGGGACACCTTAAGGGGGAGTGAATTGTGGTGATTAAGCTGTTGTAGATGCTGTCAATTTTGCTTTGGATGAATGGTCCAGGAAGGAAGGAGGGTGCAGGTGGCACCAGGTGTGAGTGCACAGGTGTGCACCAACAGGTGTGTGGAGCAAGGTGGTGGTATCCAGGGAGCTGAGGAGTTTGTTCACGTTGTAAAGTTTGTTTATTTAGTTTGTTTATTGTAGAGAAGAGTGCTTTTGGGATTCCGGAGCCAGAGTGGATAATTTGAGGGTAGTAGGTGGAGTAGAGGACATCTTTGCAGTGCTGTAGGTGGTCCATGTGAGGCTTGGGGGTGAACTAATTTGGGTTTAATAGGCACAAGCTGGTCTAAACAGGGTGAGGAGGATGGTGTGATTGATGATGTCAAAGGAGGCGTTGAGGTGAGGAGGATGAAAATGTTGAGGTTGCCGGCATCAGAGGAGAGAAAAGGTCGCTGGTGATTTTGAGGAGAGCAGTTTCAGTACTGTGGCTGGAGCAGAATCCGGATTGGGATGTTTCATACAGGTTATTGGCAGAGTGGTGATGTTTGAGTTGAGTGGCCACAGCACGTTCCAAAACTTTTGACAGAAAGGGTAGATTGGAGATGGGTCTGAAGTTATTTAGGGTGTCAGGGTTTAGTCCAGGGTTTTTCCAGAATGGGGGTGAAGTTTCACGAGTTTTGGGGAAATCGGTATGTGAAGCTGGATTAAGTTGGAACTGCTTGATGAGCCATGGAGATGGATTGGGTTTTGTTGTTGGTTGTCTGGGAGTTCGGTTGTTGCATTGCCAAAGGTTTCTGTGTGGTGGACACACTCGTTGGCTGTTGTCTTGTGTGACGTGGAGGGAGATGTATGTGGCTGTGTGTGGCTACCTGGAGGGGAAGGCGGCTACAGTGGTTGATATTGGTTGTGGGTTGTCCGGGGTGCTTCGATTTGCATAAAGGGTGAAGATTGGGATATTACATTATTTTGAGTAAGTATTGGCATGAGTAATTACAGAAGTAATTATGAGTTATTATGAGTAATTAGTGGTATGAGTATTAGTTATGAGTTCCAGGTGTTGAGCTAGTTATGCTAGTTATCCAGCTAGTTATGAGTAAGTGATTATTTTAGTAAAATCACATGTTTCGCTGTGTTGTTGATCTGGGGACAAGCTAGTTTGATGGGTACCCTGGGGTCTTCGGCGTGTCTATGTGTTTGGCTGTCTGTCACACCGGACTCTTGAATGGGTTTTCATGAGACGAATTTCAGACATAACAGTGAGAATCTATTTTGAGCGAATCACAGTGGGTGAGGAAAACATTGTGTGTGACCAGACACCAGAACTGACCAGAATTGAAATTGGAAGTAGACCAGGTTATTTCTATTATTTGTTTATTCGTGAAAATAAATAAATAATAGGGGGAGGTTAATGGAGGTTAATGGTGGTTTGTTTGTGTTAATGGAGGTTAATGGTGGTTTGTTTGTGTTAATGGAGGTTAATGGTGGTTTGTTTGTGGTAATTCTAGTTGAAACTCTCGCTGAAGTAATTTTCGTT
Organism: Myxine glutinosa; assembly: GCF_964187855.1. NCBI lineage: Eukaryota > Metazoa > Chordata > Myxini > Myxiniformes > Myxinidae > Myxine > Myxine glutinosa. The sequence continues at coordinate 71,765 of NW_027618122.1, read as the reverse complement.
TATTTTTATTTTTTTGATTCGATTTGAGAGTTGAGATGATTGATTTTTTATTAATTTTATAATTTTATTTTTATTGATGTTGGAAACAGGTAATGGGATGCTGAGAGAAGGATGGAATTTAATTTGAATTGGACTGGATTAAATGGGATTGAATTTAAAAATTGAATATTGAATAAAATTGGATCCACTTGGAAAAAAGTGGATTAGGAAATTGGAGACCTGTAGACCAGGCGCTCCCAGGAGACTTGTGGACCAGGTGTTCCACCAGAGGAAAAAGACCAGGTGTTCGTGGAGCACTTCACCTGCAAGAACGCCTTGGAACCAAGGTGGAAGGGACCAGTCCAGGTGTTGCTGACTACACCAACGGCAGTCTTTTGCGAGGGCAAGACTTCGTGGATCCACGCCACGCACTGTAAGTTGGCCATACAAGCACCAGACACCACACCCCCAGAACACAGTAAGGATGGGCCTAATCATAGGTACAATACTATTGATAGCGACAGCAGCTAGGGGAAACTCCGATTCCAATAGATGCGAAAACGAAACCCGACACCTCACCGTAACATGGGGACAAAGAGTATCACTACCATGTTTTGAACAGAAAGCCCTGCACACAAATTGGGTGAACATAAAATGGCTAGCACTGTCGGCAGGGCCTGGACGCATTGGCATGATACTACAAAAGCAACGAGAGTTCCGGGAAGACGGGCAAGCTAGCATTAAGACCTTGGCCCAACCAGGATACTAATGGGGAACCCCTGATTTTAAGCTACAAACACGCACACGCCTAGGGAAAGACATGACCATGCAGGTCCGGTGCAGCGTCTGGACCCCTGGCGCGGCCGGTGGCGAAAGGAACTACATACCATGCATCGAATACATACTCACGCCACAACCCCAGGATAAGGCCCCAAAGAGGGGGGAAAACACATATTGGAAAGTGGCCAGGGAGGTGGCAACAATTCAAAATAGGACACACTGCTGGTCGTGCATGCACTTTCCCCAAGCAGGCACCACAGGAATACACATGATAGTGCTACCCTCGTCCCTCAATGACCTCTGCTCACAACCTATCGATTCCCCATGTTTAGTCACCACGCTGGAAAGAGAAGGGGTTGACAACGGCAAGAGTTGCAATCGACAATTTAATTATCGCCCGTCAATGATTGCCCATGTGGCCGAGAGGCCTGCCCCCGTCTGGGTCAAACCACAGAAAGGGAGGGTCTGCCTCCAGGGTTCCGGCCACTTGCGTATGGGAGAATCAGAATGCGCCTACACTCTCCCCGGGAAGCTGGGACAAGGGAGCTCGGGGATTACATTACGAATAGTACTGCAAGATAAACGCAACCACAACATAACGGCTATAACATTCTCTAGGGGGGTTAGTAGGATTAATGGGGTGGTAAGGGGAACCCAGTGCTTATCCACCCACCTGGTCCCACCCCATGGGACAATGTTTATATGCGGCGACAAGGCTTACCCCTATTTACCAAATAATTGGGGGGGCACATGTTATCTGGGTTCAGTCCTTCCTGACGTTGAGATACTGGATGAGCTAGACCCAAAGTCCTTGGACAGGCGTTATAAGAGGTCAGTCATGAACGAAGATGGAACCACTAAACTACACGGGAGTCTATGGGAAAAGGTGTTTGGTTTCTTCTTCCCAGGAGCGGGCACAGTCATGGATAGTTTCCGGATAGATAAATTGGCTTTGGCCCTAGAAAAGGTGGCAAACGACACCGCTACGGCTCATGACATACTATTGGATCGATCGGATCGCGCGCGAAAATTCTTATACATTTAGCTGGCTCACTGACTGGTTCCAGGGATGGACGGGCACCATAGTGAAGTGGTTATTGACCGCACTGGCTGTGATAATCGGGGTAGTAATTTGGGGGGCACTAATGAAATCTCTAGTCCTCCTCTGTATGAGAAAGTATTTTACAGGATGGAAAGTGAAGAAGCCGCCGACAACAACTATGGCTCTGACCACAGAGGCCGTCGACCTGAACGGGTCCTTCAACAAGGCAGTTGCGACCGGCGCCCCAGAAAATTGCATTGAATTTTGTGGCAACTGTGATACTTGTGTGGATCCCATGTGGGAACTGGATGCTGCCTGTAACGGTGTATGTGATGACTGTGATACTTGTGCTATAAACCCCTTGCGTGTACTGGCTAACGCTGCTTATGTATTACAAGCGGACAGCTGCACGCCCCCTTCCGACCCAACTATGGATCTGATTGCGACACTGGGTCTGGCGGTTGAGGGACCCGACGCGGATGTCCTAGACCCGCAAGCCGACCAGGCGCCCATGGGAGACTTTGACATAAAGGAAGTCCCTCTCTTTTCTTCAAATGTTTCGGATCTCTTTGATCCAAATGTTTCGGATCTCTTTGATCCACATGTTGCGGATCTCTTTGCTTCAAGTGATTCGGATTCGGATTTTTACGCTCTGTACCCTGACCAGGAAATTGAGACACAAGATACTGACGACATTTTGTATTCCCCAGAACAGCAACACGTGAGGGACCTCATGGGCATGACCGTTGATTAACTTCGAAGATCTGCAAGGACTGCGTCTGCAAAGGGTGGGGGGAGCCAGTTCCGCAGGGGAAGTGATGCACCCTCTGGCGGAGCAGAACCTCATCTGGACCAGACGTCTTCGTTGTGGATCCGAAACGTTAATGAACTTTCATGTTTTGAGCCCTCAGGCTCCGAGCACGCACCACACGACACGTTCGCCAAATGCACGGGCGAGGCGCTTTGGGCGCACGATATGCCCTTGGGAGATACCCGCATTACACAATTATTTTTTCAATACCCGCATTACACGATGGTCTTTCAATAAAGCCCGATGTGGCACGTTGTCTCTTGAGATACTTTGTCTCGACGAGACAAGAGGAAGGAATGTCAGGTCTCAGATTTGTTACTGCTTAATGCTCAATTATAAATGCCGGTTGACTGACGTATTACCACGTAAGCTATGTTATAAAATGCTGTTCTATAATGTTATTTCATGAGTTAATAAAATGTATTCGAACCTTAGGTAGGCTGCTTGAATCGTAGACATAAATCCTTTGATAAATTGCCAAAAACATTAACTGTTTTGTTTAATGACAGTGACGCCTGAGTTACAATGAGGTTTTTGCTTCGCTTTCATTTAAAATGAGGTCATGCTGGACAATGGTATACGTGTGCTTTTTTCGAGGCTGGTCATAAAACCACGCCCACATGCGCTTGTTTTTGCGTAATGCAAGTAGAATGACATGAACCTATCGTTAACTATATATATTTTGTTTTAATCTCAGCAACGCATGACTCTGTATAAACATGCTTTGGATTACTCATGTACACAAACCCATAAAATATATGGGTTTGTTTGGCTAAGCATACACTCTTCTCTTTGTGAGTTACAGTTCTGTTTTCTCGGAGCCCAGAAAAACAATTGGTCCAAATGATAAAGGAAAGGCTGACTCCCCCGAATGATAACGGTGGGAGGGACTCTCGCCAGTCGCTTCGTTCTCTCGGAGATTTTTCTGATAAATCGTATTTGGTATATAAGTGAATGAGAATCAATGCGTTGCCAGGAAGGCTTGACGTGGCATGAGACTGGCTCTTGCTATAGATGTCTTGGCCTCCTCCGGATCTGTATAAGTTGGTTCTTTAATAAAGCTGCGCCATTCCAGGCTATTCTCCCACCGTTATCATTCGGGGGAGTCAGCCTTTCCTTTATCATTTGGACCAATTGTTTTTCTGGGCTCCGAGAAAACAGAACTGTAACTCACAAAGAGAAGAGTGTATGCTTAGCCAAACAAACCCATATATTTTATGGGTTTGTGTACATGAGTAATCCAAAGCATGTTTATACAGAGTCATGCGTTGCTGAGATTAAAACAAAATATATATAGTTAACGATAGGTTCATGTCATTCTACTTGCATTACGCAAAAACAAGCGCATGTGGGCGTGGTTTTATGACCAGCCTTGAAAAAAGCACACGTATACCATTGTCCAGCATGACCTCATTTTAAACACAAACTGAAGCATGTTTATTAGAATTCAGGCGCCGCTATGATTATATAATTAATGTTTTTCAAGTTTATATCTGCAATTCGAGCACTCCGCTTGAAACTACACATTCCACGCGCGCATGAACGTCCGACATCCAGCGTCCGAGATTCAGCAAAGTCGCAATGACCCACAATGCATTTGGGCACACATCCTCCGAGCAACCTCATACCGCACACCCGTGACTCGCGGCTCGCTCGGCTTTTGCCTAAAAACACAATAACTCTACTCTAACTTCCACGGAGCCGCACGGCGGAAACGCAGGTTTGTACCACCTTTTGACAAAACGAACATTGCCAGGATTCTCGGATAGACGTTTAATTTCACAACACACATGACAAAAATCCGATTTAAATTCAGAGATCGCCGATTGACCTGGCACTACCATCTTAACGCCATGACGCCACGCCGCCCCCCCCCGTCTTGGCGCGCACCCTCGTGCCTCCGCACGAATCTCAACACTCCCTGCACGCCGCTCTATTCGCGTTCCCGGCGGGGTTTACCTCACTTGGGACATGCCGTCGGCTGTCATAACAGAGAATTGTCAATAAAGAATCTATGACTTGACATTCCTTCCTCTTGTCTCGTCGAGACAAAGTATCTTAAGAGACAACGTGCCACATCGGGCTTTATTGAAAAATAATTGTGTAATGCGGGTGTTGAAAAAATAATTGCAATGCGGGTATTTCCCAAGGGCATATCGTGCACCCAAAGCGCCTCGCCTGGCGATTTGGCGAGCGTGTCGTGCGGTGCGTGCTTGGAACCTGAGGGCTCAGAACATGAAAGTTCATTAACGTTTCGGATCCACAACGAAGACGTCTGGTCCAGATGAGGTTCTGCTCCGCCAGAGGGTGCATCACTTCCCCTGCGGAACTGGCTCCCCCCACCCTTTGCAGACGCAGTCCTTGCAGATCTTCGAAGTTAATCAACGGTCATGCCCATGAGGTCCCTCACGTGTTGCTGTTCTGGGGAATACAAAATGTCGTCAGTATCTTGTGTCTCAATTTCCTGGTCAGGGTACAGAGCGTAAAAATCCGAATCCGAATCACTTGAAGCAAAGAGATCCGCAACATGTGGATCAAAGAGATCCGAAACATTTGGATCAAAGAGATCCGAAACATTTGAAGAAAAGAGAGGGACTTCCTTTATGTCAAAGTCTCCCATGGGCGCCTGGTCGGCTTGCGGGTCTAGGATATCCACGTCGGGTCCCTCGACCGCCAGACCCAGTGTCGCAATCAGATCCATAGTTGGGTCGGAAGGGGGCGTGCAGCTGTCCGCTTGTAATACATAAGCAGCGTTAGCCAGTACACGCAAGGGGTTTATAGCACAAGTATCACAGTCATCACATACACCGTTACAGGCAGCAGCCAGTTCCCACATGGGATCCACACAAGTATCACAGTCGTCACAAAATTCAATGCAATTTTCTGGAGCGCCGGTCACGTCTGCCTTGTTGAAGGACCCGTTCAGGTCGACGGCCTCTGTGGTCAGAACCATAGTCGTTGTCGGCGGCTTTTTCACTTTCCATCCTGTAAAATACTTTCTCATACAGAGGAGGACTAGAGATTTCATTAGTGCCCCCCAAATTACTACCCCGATTATCACAGCCAGTGCGGTCAATAACCACTTCACTATGGTGCCCGTCCATCCCTGGAACCAGTCAGTGAGCCAGCTAAATGTATAAGAATTTTCACGCGCGATCCGATCGATCGTCAGGGCGTGGCTAGTTTCCCTTAGTCTCACTATTGCGGCTGACACTCCTTCAGATGGATCGGGTATGTAAGTGCAACATTTTCCCTCTATAATTCCGCATACCCCTCCTTTCTCTGCCAGGAGCATGTCCAAAGCCACCCGATTCTGCATCACCATTGTACGCATGTGAATTACCGTGTCCAATAGTATGTCATGAGCCGTAGCGGTGTCGTTTGCCACCTTTTCTAGGGTCAAAGCCAATTTGTCTATTCGGAAACTATCCATGACTGTGCCCGCTCCTGGGAAGAAGAAACCAAACACCTTTTCCCATAGACTCCCGTGTAGTTTAGTGGTTCCATCTTCATTCATGACTGACCTCTTATTACGCCTGTCCAAGGACTTTGGGTCTAGCTCATCCAGTATCTCAACGTCAGGAAGGACTGAACCCAGATAACATGTGCCCCCCCAATTATTTGGTAAATAGGGGTAAGCCTTGTCGCCGCATATAAACATTGTCCCATGGGGTGGGACCAGGTGGGTGGATAAGCACTGGAGTCCCTTTACCACCCCATTAATCCTACTAACCCCCCTAGAGAATGTTATAGCCGTTATGTTGTGGTTGCGTTTATCTTGCAGTACTATTCGTAATGTAATCCCCGAGCTCCCTTGTCCCAGCTTCCCGGGGAGAGTGTAGGCGCATTCTGATTCTCCCATACGCAAGTGGCCGGAACCCTGGAGGCAGACCCTCCCTTTCTGTGGTTTGACCCAGACGGGGGCAGGCCTCTCGGCCACATGGGCAATCATTGACGGGCGATAATTAAATTGTCGATTGCAACTCTTGCCGTTGTCAACCCCTTCTCTTTCCAGCGTGGTGACTAAACATGGGGAATCGATAGGTTGTGAGCAGAGGTCATTGAGGGACAGAGGTAGCACTATCATGTGTATTCCTGTGGTGCCTGCTTGGGGAAAGCGCATGCACGACCAGCAGTGTGTCCTATTTTGAATTGTTGCCACCTCCCTGGCCACTTTCCAATATGTGTTTTCACCCTTCTTTGGGGCCTTATTCTGGGGTTGTGGCGTGAGTATGTATTCGATGCATGGTATGTAGTTCCTTTCGCCACCGGCCGCGCCAGGGGTCCAGACGCTGCACCGGACCTGCATGGTCATGTCTTTCCCTAGGCGTGTGCGTGTTTGTAGCTTAAAATCAGGGGTTCCCCATTGGTATCCTGGTTGGGCCAAGGTCTTAATGCTAGCTTGCCCGTCTTCCCGGAACTCTCGTTGCTTTTGTAGTACCATGCCAACGCGTCCAGGCCCTGCCGACAGTGCTAGCCAATTTATGTTCACCCAATTTGTGTGCAGGGCTTTCTGTTCGAAACATGGTAGTGATACTCTTTGTCCCCATGTTACGGTGAGGTGTCGGGTTTCGTTTTTGCATCTATTGGAATCGGAGTTTCCCCTAGCTGCTGTCGCTATCAATAGTATTGTACCTATGATTAGGCCCATCCTTACTGTGGTTGCTGTGGTGTAGTGTCTGGTGCTTGTATGGCCAACTTACAGTGCGTGGCGTGGATCCACGAAGTCTTGCCCTCGCAAAAGACTGCCGTTGGTGTAGTCAGCAACACCTGGACTGGTCCCTTCCACCTTGGTTCCAAGGCGTTCTTGCGGGTGAAGTGTTTTACGAGCACGTAATCGCCGGTCTGGAAGTCGTGGATGGCGTGGCTTGTTGGTTCAGGCAACGCCTCTCGTACCCGGGCGTGAATTCTGCGTGCCACGTTGGACAATCCTCTGCAAAACTTTAAAAGCATGTCATCCATCACAGGCAAGTCAAGTTTGGACATGTCCATCGGTGCCGAAACAGGCAAACTCATAGGTCGTCCCATTAATATCTCGTGGGGGGAAAGGCCCGTGGTGCAGCCCGGGGTGGACCGGATACTCATTAACGCCAGCGGGAGTGCTTCCGGCCACTTCAAACCTGTGTCTGCACAGATCTTGGCTACCTTGAGTTTCAGCGTCCCATTGGTGCGTTCCACAAGTCCCGCTGATTGTGGGTGATAAGCGCAATGGAAAGATTGTTTCACGCCCAGTGCCTTTAGGATACCCTTAATCACCTCTCCCGTGAAGTGGCCCCCTTTGTCTGACGAAATTTTCTGAGGGATGCCGAATCTGCACATGAAATCCCGCACGAGGCGCTTGGCTACTGTCGGGGCGTCTGACTTGACGCATGGATAGGCCTCGACCCATTTTGTGAACATGTCCACGATTACCAGGACATATCGGAACGACATACTTGGTTCCATGTTAATAAAATCGAACTGGACATGACAGAAGGGCCCGATTGGCCGAGGATGGCCCGCATTATGTGGGTGCCTAGGGGGTGCCCCCCTGTTGTGTTGTTGGCAAACCGCGCATGACCGGCACACCTCTGATGCGATTCGCGACAGTCCCGGTGCCGCCCAGGTATAGTTTATCTGTTCCATCACCCCCCTCTGGCACACATGGCCATTTTGATGTCCCATACGTGCCAGCCAAGGCAGTAGTTCCTTGGGTGCTATCGGTTTTCCGTGAAGGGTCCACATCGCATTTGGTCCGGGGCGTGTGGCCCCTCTTTTTACCCAGTCATTGTGTTCGGCTGCTGTTGCTGCGTTTTGAAGTTTTATAACGTCCTCATTAGTTGGTGAGGCGGTGATGATGGTGCACCCAATTTGCGGGGAGGGGGTAGGTCCTGAGGTCGGTACGTTGGCAGTTTGCGTGTGTGCCCCTTTTGCTCGCGTTACCATCGGCATGTTCTGTCCTATTTGTTGGTTGGCCGCTTTTCCTGCCGCTGCGTCTGCTCTGGCGTTGCCTCGGGCGACGTCAGAGTCTGTCCTTTGGTGGCCGCGACATTTAATTACCGCGATAGCGCGGGGAAGCAAGATGCTTTGGAGTAGCCCTTCAACCAGTTCGCCGTTCTTTATGACCGAACCCGCGGATGTGAGAAAGCCTCGCATCTTCCAGATTGCCCCTTTGTCGTGAACTACCCCGTGCGCGTATGCTGAATCTGTATAAATGTTGACGGCCAGGTCCGCCGCCAAGCTGCATGCTCTAGTCAAGGCGCACAGCTCCGCCTGCTGGGCGGAAAATGTGGGCGGAAGGCGCCCACTTTCTACCGTCTCGCTATCTGAACACACCGCGTATCCAGATAGCAAAGAGCCGTCCCATCCGCGTTTAGCCGACCCATCGACGTAGTACACACGATCGGGGTCGTTGAGGGGAACGTCCTTCAGGTCCGGGCGTACCGTGGAGACTTGCTGTACTACATCGACACATACGTGGGGTTCGCCCTCCTCTGGGGTGGGCATCAGTGAGGCCGGGTTGAGTGTAGTGCAACGTTTAATGGTAACGTTGGCGGCCGTAATCAGTGCTGTTTCGTATTGCATTAATCTAGTGGTCGACAAATGTTGTGTTGTCCGCTGTAGTAACAGTGAAGTGACGCAGTGCGGTACCTGTAGCGTTACCGGGTGCCCCATCACAATGTCCGCTGTCCTTTCCACAGCGTACCTAGCCGCTGCCACGGCTTGCAGGCACACCGGAAACCCTTGCTCGACCGGTTCCAGCTTTTTACTAAAGTAGGCTACCGGTCGTTCCTTATCTCCATGAGTCTGTGTCAAAACGGACTGAGCAAAACCCCTTATTGCATGAGTGTAAAGGGTGAATGGTTTCGCATAATCGGGGAGTCCTAAAGTCGGTGCCGTTACCAATGCCTTTTTCAGCCCCTCGAAACAGCGCATCAATTCGTCCGTCCAAACCAAGTAGTTTGGTTCTCCTACTCTAGTGGCTTCGTACAGCGGTTTAGCAAGTAGCGCGTAGTCAATTATCCAAGAGCGGCAGTAACCCGTCATACCTAGGAAGCGCAACATCTGTCGTTGCGTACTTGGCCGTGGCGATTCCATGATGGCGGTCACCCGTCCAACATGCAGTTCCCGCTGATTGAGGGACAGAGGTTGATTGAGGGATTGAGGGACAGTTCGTTTTGTCAAAAGGTGGTACAAACCTGCGTTTCCGCCGTGCGGCTCCGTGGAAGTTAGAGTAGAGTTATTGTGTTTTTAGGCAAAAGCCGAGCGAGCCGCGAGTCACGGGTGTGCGGTATGAGGTTGCTCGGAGGATGTGTGCCCAAATGCATTGTGGGTCATTGCGACTTTGCTGAATCTCGGACGCTGGATGTCGGACGTTCATGCGCGCGTGGAATGTGTAGTTTCAAGCGGAGTGCTCGAATTGCAGATATAAACTTGAAAAACATTAATTATATAATCATAGCGGCGCCTGAATTCTAATAAACATGCTTCAGTTTGTGTTTAAAATGAGGTCATGCTGGACAATGGTATACGTGTGCTTTTTTCAAGGCTGGTCATAAAACCACGCCCACATGCGCTTGTTTTTGCGTAATGCAAGTAGAATGACATGAACCTATCGTTAACTATATATATTTTGTTTTAATCTCAGCAACGCATGACTCTGTATAAACATGCTTTGGATTACTCATGTACACAAACCCATAAAATATATGGGTTTGTTTGGCTAAGCATACACTCTTCTCTTTGTGAGTTACAGTTCTGTTTTCTCGGAGCCCAGAAAAACAATTGGTCCAAATGATAAAGGAAAGGCTGACTCCCCCGAATGATAACGGTGGGAGGGACTCTCGCCAGTCGCTTCGTTCTCTCGGAGATTTTTCTGATAAATCGTATTTGGTATATAAGTGAATGAGAATCAATGCGTTGCCAGGAAGGCTTGACGTGGCATGTTCTTGCTGTAGATTGCTGTAGACGTCGGTCTCCTCCGGATCCGTATAAGTTGGCTTTAATAAAAAACTGCGTCATTTTTCAGGCTATTTGTGGACTTCTTTGCAAACGAAGAGCTGATTCTTCACAGATGGTACCAGGAGTGGGGTGTCAACAGACGCGGAGGACGGGAAGCGGAACCCGGGCGACGGAAGGAAGGCTGCTCGAGGCCGGGACGCTGGCACTCTAATTTGATTAAGGTGAGCAATTGTCTTATACCAGAGGGCTATCTTTCCAAATTTGTACCTTGCTTCTTCGAACGGGTTCAGTCCGCTTCCCTGTCATCCGCGCTGTCTGCACTCGAACAGAATTGTAAGTAGAGGCTCATTTAGGCCTCAGAATGACGTGGTTTTGTTAAAGCCAGGATAAACAAGTAAGGATAAACAAGTAAGGACTTAACAGTAAGCTTAAAGTTACAGTTAGCACCAGGAGGGGAAAGTGAGGTCGGACAGCCGTAAAGGTTGAGCCAAGCCAAGAACTTTCCAGGAAGGATCAGCCCAGAGCAATAAGATGGGAAGCAAGCTAACGAAAGAAAGGGAACCCCTTAAAGGAACCCCGGCATCTTTCATGTTTAAGAGGCATCATTTTGCCGCGGTAAGACCATTAAAGGACTGGGCTGTGTTAACTAAAGATTTAAGTAGTCCCTGGCCAGAGGAGGGATCGTTTGCACTTGACAAGTTGGAAGTGTTGAACGGAGCTTTGGATAAGCTACAAAGGGAAAAGAAACACTTCCCACCCGATTACTGGAAAGTGTATGGCTGGTGGGAAAAGGAAGGAATGAAGCGACTGGCAGCCTCAAGACAGGCTAGCTTGGCAGGGGAAGTACTGAAGCTTCAGGGCCAAAAGAAACAAGCTGACAGGGTTCAGCAGGACAAAACAATTAAGGAGGTAGTTAAGCTAGCAAATCAGCGGCTAATGCCGCTCGTCCATAATCCGGACCAAGACCCCGCGACAGGGGAGGTAGCCACCATGCCCCCACCCCCCCAAGCCCTGAGCCCTGTCCCCGGGCTACAGGCGCCACCTCTCCCACCCCCGCCCCTGTTCCCCCAGGGGTTAGACCCCCATAAAACTAGACCAGCCGCCCCTCAGGTTCACCTTAGCCCGGGCAATCCTTTTAGAGGACAAGAAATTAATGGGGCGGACAGCGGGTTCACGGCCCCAGAGGGGCCAGGAGAACTGTACCCCTCATTGGAAGGGTGCACGGAATCGGAGAACCCACAACCTGCAATTGGGATGTGTCCTTTAAAAACAATAGGACTGAACAGGGGGGCACCCATTAACATCAGGATACCCTGGAGGGAATCAGATTTGGCGTCTATGCAGGAGCGGGTGAGAACCCTGCTGGCTGAACATCCCGGTCAGATACCAGAATTTATGCGGTTGTGGATACAAAATACAGGCGCAGATTGGCGAGACGTCTGCCACATGGGGAAGGCTGTATTGCCAGCGCGGGTGTGGGACCAGGCCAAAGTACACGCACGCTGGCCAAATGTAGCACCGCCCCCGGCCCAAACCGCGGCCCAGACCCTCGCCGATTGGGAGGCCCTGGTCGACTTATTGTTGGCCGTGGTACACACCGCACTGATGCCAGCCGCGGGGCCAGATTGGAATAAAATATACGGCCTAAAACAGAAGCATGGCGAGGCAGCCCTCGATTGGAAAGAGAGGGTAGAACGAGCAGTGTTAAGGTGGGGAGGACTGGGCCAGGTGCGGGCACAAGATCTCCCTCACGCTGTAGTGAACAACTTTGTTGTAGAAGGAATGAGACCGACAGTTAAGAAGCGCATTCAAACGGCTATGATAGGATGGAGAAACACCCCAACCGACCAACTAGTCGAAGCGGCCGAACAATGTGGCGAGGGCGACGAGAAGAAGGCCGATGTTAAGGACGACATGTTGCAAATGCTCGTCCAGGAGAAACGGGACCGACTCAACCAAAATAAGAAGGGAAATCAAGGCCAAGGACGGGCCCAGAATCGGGACACCAGGTTAGAGCCCAACGAAGAGTGGGGGCGCGACGACGAAAACGAAAATGACGCTGATGACAACGACAATGGACGAGTCGACATGCGGACAAAAGGGCCCCCTCCCCAAAATTGGAACCCACAAGGGCCCCCTCCCCAAAATTGGAACCCACAAGGGCCCCCTCCCCAAAATTGGAACCCACAAGGGCCCCCTCCCCAAAATTGGAACCCACAAGGGCCCCCTCCACCGCAAAACTGGAACATGCAGGGGCCCCCTCCACCGCCGCAGAGCTGGGCCATGCAACCACCCCCTCCACAGACCTGGGCAGTACAAACGCCCCCTCCCCAGAACGGGTATCCACAGGGACCCCCTCCCCAAATCGATGGGCCTCCCCCAAGTTATTGGACCCCAAGCGGAGCAAACGGGAATGGGCCGCCACAATGGGGACAGCGGAACCAACAGCCTGCGAGGCGTCCGACGCAACAGGGTCAGCGCAACAGTAACAGGCATCCCGCATCCACCGCTCCACAAGGGGCGTGCTTCCGTTGCGGACAGATGGGACATTGGAAACGTGATTGCCGGGGGCCCCGCCAGGGATACCCGCCACAGAGAAATCAAGTAGCCTATTGACGGGACGCCGGCGGGCCGCCCGTAGAATGCCCCCTCTTGACTATGACACCAACCGAGGAGCCGACCTGGACACTAGACGTGGATGGGCAACCGGTAGATTTTCTCGTAGATACGGGCGCGACTCATAGTACTATTAACGAAGGGCAGCTACCATCTTTGCGCCCCACTGATAGAGATGTTCAGATAGTGGGAGTTTCAGGCTTGCCCCAAGCGCTTCCCATTTCAGAAGAGGTAAGAGTGGTGTGCGGCCCATTAGAGGCTAGACACGCTTTCTTGATGACTACCACCGCCCCGACTAACTTGTTGGGACGGGATTTACTCTGCCGTTTAGGCTGCCAAATTTCATGTACGGAGCAGGGAGTTTTTGTAGACGTCGCGGAATCCAAACGCGATCTGTTAATGACGGCATTGTCTCGGCCCGGCCCCACCGCATACTGGTGGAGCCTGGAAAAGGGGGCTTTGGCCCCTTGGGCACACGTCCTAGACACAGTATGCTCCCAGAGTGACGGGTTGCGAGATTGGCTGCACGTACACCAAATTACAACAGACATAAAGGACAACCCTCCCCATTGCACGGCCTACTACGATGCTAGGGGCGATGACGACGAGTACCGAGGAAAGATAAAGGGGTCAATAGGTAAGAATTCGGACCTAACATTGTCAAATATATGGGTTGGACGGGAGGGAATAGGCGTCGAGGTAACCCTAACCGCGGAACAGCGGGCGTTGTCTCAGTACCCCGCAGGGGTGGACGCCCATGTTACCCTCACCACCGCCAAAGGATGGCCGGCGGAAAGTATAGGATGGATGATGGGGCGTTTGCGAGAAATTCCGTGCAGCGCCATTTATGAAGTGGACCACTGGACAGTGACGATGCTCGACAATGACGAAGGGTATTTGATCACCCTTGAGGAGCAGAGTATAGAAGGAAAATTTGAAGAGACAGACCTGCCCCCAAAGGGCAACCACGTTGTACGAACGGTGTCTCAGGGCCCGGGCGAGTCCGATGACCTCTTGGAGGAGGTTCCGGCCGATTTGTGGTCCCAACACGACAACGATGTCGGGCGAATTCGCGATGCCAAGCCTCTGGTAATACCGGTCCAACCAGGAATGTCCCTCCCAAACGTGAGACAATATAAATTGCGGCACGAGGCCGATGCGGGCATAGAGCCAGTGATTCAATCTTTGGTGAAACAGAAAATAATTGTAGAAACTAACAGCCAATGCAACACACCAATTTTGCCCGTAAAGAAACCAATGCAGGATAAATGGAGGTTCGTGCAGGATTTGAGGGAAGTGAACAAAGTCATACAAGGCATACACCCAGTGGTACCGAACGCGGAAGGCCTTATGACATCTATTCCACCGGACGCAACACATTTTACCGTCATTGACTTATGCTCGGCCTTTTTCTCCGTACCCATCGCACCCGAGTCACAATACTTGTTCGCCTTCACCTTTAGGGGGCGCCAGTTCACCTGGACGGTGTTACCCCAAGGGTTCTCCGACAGCCCCACCCTGTTCTCCCGAGCGTTGCACCGCGATTTGGCAGACGTGGAACTAAAAGGGGGTTCGGTGTTGTTGCAATACATTGACGACTTGTTGATTTGTTCCCCTTCCAAGGAAGCCTGTGAAGTGGACTCCATGGCCCTGCTAAGAGCCTTGGCGGCCAAGGGCCACAAGGTGGGACGGAGAAAGCTCCAATTTGTACGGAAGGTAGTAACCTATTTGGGTCATGCCATTTCACACGGGAAGCGGGAACTGCATGTTGGACGGGTGACCGCCATCATGGAATCGCCACGGCCAAGTACGCAACGACAGATGTTGCGCTTCCTAGGTATGACGGGTTACTGCCGCTCTTGGATAATTGACTACGCGCTACTTGCTAAACCGCTGTACGAAGCCACTAGAGTAGGAGAACCAAACTACTTGGTTTGGACGGACGAATTGATGCGCTGTTTCGAGGGGCTGAAAAAGGCATTGGTAACGGCACCGACTTTAGGACTCCCCGATTATGCGAAACCATTCACCCTTTACACTCATGCAATAAGGGGTTTTGCTCAGTCCGTTTTGACACAGACTCATGGAGATAAGGAACGACCGGTAGCCTACTTTAGTAAAAAGCTGGAACCGGTCGAGCAAGGGTTTCCGGTGTGCCTGCAAGCCGTGGCAGCGGCTAGGTACGCTGTGGAAAGGACAGCGGACATTGTGATGGGGCACCCGGTAACGCTACAGGTACCGCACTGCGTCACTTCACTGTTACTACAGCGGACAACACAACATTTGTCGACCACTAGATTAATGCAATACGAAACAGCACTGATTACGGCCGCCAACGTTACCATTAAACGTTGCACTACACTCAACCCGGCCTCACTGATGCCCACCCCAGAGGAGGGCGAACCCCACGTATGTGTCGATGTAGTACAGCAAGTCTCCACGGTACGCCCGGACCTGAAGGACGTTCCCCTCAACGACCCCGATCGTGTGTACTACGTCGATGGGTCGGCTAAACGCGGATGGGACGGCTCTTTGCTATCTGGATACGCGGTGTGTTCAGATAGCGAGACGGTAGAAAGTGGGCGCCTTCCGCCCACATTTTCCGCCCAGCAGGCGGAGCTGTGCGCCTTGACTAGAGCATGCAGCTTGGCGGCGGACCTGGCCGTCAACATTTATACAGATTCAGCATACGCGCACGGGGTAGTTCACGACAAAGGGGCAATCTGGAAGATGCGAGGCTTTCTCACATCCGCGGGTTCGGTCATAAAGAACGGCGAACTGGTTGAAGGGCTACTCCAAAGCATCTTGCTTCCCCGCGCTATCGCGGTAATTAAATGTCGCGGCCACCAAAGGACAGACTCTGACGTCGCCCGAGGCAACGCCAGAGCAGACGCAGCGGCAGGAAAAGCGGCCAACCAACAAATAGGACAGAACATGCCGATGGTAACGCGAGCAAAGGGGGCACACACGCAAACTGCCAACGTACCGACCTCAGGACCTACCCCCTCCCCGCAAATTGGGTGCACCATCATCACCGCCTCACCAACTAATGAGGACGTTATAAAACTTCAAAACGCAGCAACAGCAGCCGAACACAATGACTGGGTAAAAAGAGGGGCCACACGCCCCGGACCAAATGCGATGTGGACCCTTCACGGAAAACCGATAGCACCCAAGGAACTACTGCCTTGGCTGGCACGTATGGGACATCAAAATGGCCATGTGTGCCAGAGGGGGGTGATGGAACAGATAAACTATACCTGGGCGGCACCGGGACTGTCGCGAATCGCATCAGAGGTGTGCCGGTCATGCGCGGTTTGCCAACAACACAACAGGGGGGCACCCCCTAGGCACCCACATAATGCGGGCCATCCTCGGCCAATCGGGCCCTTCTGTCATGTCCAGTTCGATTTTATTAACATGGAACCAAGTATGTCGTTCCGATATGTCCTGGTAATCGTGGACATGTTCACAAAATGGGTCGAGGCCTATCCATGCGTCAAGTCAGACGCCCCGACAGTAGCCAAGCGCCTCGTGCGGGATTTCATGTGCAGATTCGGCATCCCTCAGAAAATTTCGTCAGACAAAGGGGGCCACTTCACGGGAGAGGTGATTAAGGGTATCCTAAAGGCACTGGGCGTGAAACAATCTTTCCATTGCGCTTATCACCCACAATCAGCGGGACTTGTGGAACGCACCAATGGGACGCTGAAACTCAAGGTAGCCAAGATCTGTGCAGACACAGGTTTGAAGTGGCCGGAAGCACTCCCGCTGGCGTTAATGAGTATCCGGTCCACCCCGGGCTGCACCACGGGCCTTTCCCCCCACGAGATATTAATGGGACGACCTATGAGTTTGCCTGTTTCGGCACCGATGGACATGTCCAAACTTGACTTGCCTGTGATGGATGACATGCTTTTAAAGTTTTGCAGAGGATTGTCCAACGTGGCACGCAGAATTCACGCCCGGGTACGAGAGGCGTTGCCTGAACCAACAAGCCACGCCATCCACGACTTCCAGACCGGCGATTACGTGCTCGTAAAACACTTCACCCGCAAGAACGCCTTGGAACCAAGGTGGAAGGGACCAGTCCAGGTGTTGCTGACTACACCAACGGCAGTCTTTTGCGAGGGCAAGACTTCGTGGATCCACGCCACGCACTGTAAGTTGGCCATACAAGCACCAGACACTACACCACAGCAACCACAGTAAGGATGGGCCTAATCATAGGTACAATACTATTGATAGCGACAGCAGCTAGGGGAAACTCCGATTCCAATAGATGCAAAAACGAAACCCGACACCTCACCGTAACATGGGGACAAAGAGTATCACTACCATGTTTCGAACAGAAAGCCCTGCACACAAATTGGGTGAACATAAATTGGCTAGCACTGTCGGCAGGGCCTGGACGCGTTGGCATGGTACTACAAAAGCAACGAGAGTTCCGGGAAGACGGGCAAGCTAGCATTAAGACCTTGGCCCAACCAGGATACCAATGGGGAACCCCTGATTTTAAGCTACAAACACGCACACGCCTAGGGAAAGACATGACCATGCAGGTCCGGTGCAGCGTCTGGACCCCTGGCGCGGCCGGTGGCGAAAGGAACTACATACCATGCATCGAATACATACTCACGCCACAACCCCAGAATAAGGCCCCAAAGAAGGGTGAAAACACATATTGGAAAGTGGCCAGGGAGGTGGCAACAATTCAAAATAGGACACACTGCTGGTCGTGCATGCGCTTTCCCCAAGCAGGCACCACAGGAATACACATGATAGTGCTACCTCTGTCCCTCAATGACCTCTGCTCACAACCTATCGATTCCCCATGTTTAGTCACCACGCTGGAAAGAGAAGGGGTTGACAACGGCAAGAGTTGCAATCGACAATTTAATTATCGCCCGTCAATGATTGCCCATGTGGCCGAGAGGCCTGCCCCCGTCTGGGTCAAACCACAGAAAGGGAGGGTCTGCCTCCAGGGTTCCGGCCACTTGCGTATGGGAGAATCAGAATGCGCCTACACTCTCCCCGGGAAGCTGGGACAAGGGAGCTCGGGGATTACATTACGAATAGTACTGCAAGATAAACGCAACCACAACATAACGGCTATAACATTCTCTAGGGGGGTTAGTAGGATTAATGGGGTGGTAAAGGGACTCCAGTGCTTATCCACCCACCTGGTCCCACCCCATGGGACAATGTTTATATGCGGCGATAAGGCTTACCCCTATTTACCAAATAATTGGGGGGGCACATGTTATCTGGGTTCAGTCCTTCCTGACGTTGAGATACTGGATGAGCTAGACCCAAAGTCCTTGGACAGGCGTAATAAGAGGTCAGTCATGAATGAAGATGGAACCACTAAACTACACGGGAGTCTATGGGAAAAGGTGTTTGGTTTCTTCTTCCCAGGAGCGGGCACAGTCATGGATAGTTTCCGAATAGACAAATTGGCTTTGACCCTAGAAAAGGTGGCAAACGACACCGCTACGGCTCATGACATACTATTGGACACGGTAATTCACATGCGTACAATGGTGATGCAGAATCGGGTGGCTTTGGACATGCTCCTGGCAGAGAAAGGAGGGGTATGCGGAATTATAGAGGGAAAATGTTGCACTTACATACCCGATCCATCTGAAGGAGTGTCAGCCGCAATAGTGAGACTAAGGGAAACTAGCCACGCCCTGACGATCGATCGGATCGCGCGCGAAAATTCTTATACATTTAGCTGGCTCACTGACTGGTTCCAGGGATGGACGGGCACCATAGTGAAGTGGTTATTGACCGCACTGGCTGTGATAATCGGGGTAGTAATTTGGGGGGCACTAATGAAATCTCTAGTCCTCCGCTGTATGAGAAAGTATTTTACAGGATGGAAAGTGAAAAAGCCGCCGACAACGACTATGGTTCTGACCACAGAGGCCGTCGACCTGAACGGGTCCTTCAACAAGGCAGACGTGACCGGCGCTCCAGAAAATTGCATTGAATTTTGTGACGACTGTGATACTTGTGTGGATCCCATGTGGGAACTGGCTGCTGCCTGTAACGGTGTATGTGATGACTGTGATACTTGTGCTATAAACCCCTTGCGTGTACTGGCTAACGCTGCTTATGTATTACAAGCGGACAGCTGCACGCCCCCTTCCGACCCAACTATGGATCTGATTGCGACACTGGGTCTGGCGGTCGAGGGACCCGACGTGGATATCCTAGACCCGCAAGCCGACCAGGCGCCCATGGGAGACTTTGACATAAAGGAAGTCCCTCTCTTTTCTTCAAATGTTTCGGATCTCTTTGATCCAAATGTTTCGGATCTCTTTGATCCACATGTTGCGGATCTCTTTGCTTCAAGTGATTCGGATTCGGATTTTTACGCTCTGTACCCTGACCAGGAAATTGAGACACAAGATACTGACGACATTTTGTATTCCCCAGAACAGCAACACGTGAGGGACCTCATGGGCATGACCGTTGATTAACTTCGAAGATCTGCAAGGACTGCGTCTGCAAAGGGTGGGGGGAGCCAGTTCCGCAGGGGAAGTGATGCACCCTCTGGCGGAGCAGAACCTCATCTGGACCAGACGTCTTCGTTGTGGATCCGAAACGTTAATGAACTTTCATGTTCTGAGCCCTCAGGTTCCAAGCACGCACCGCACGACACGCTCGCCAAATCGCCAGGCGAGGCGCTTTGGGTGCACGATATGCCCTTGGGAAATACCCGCATTGCAATTATTTTTTCAACACCCGCATTACACAATTATTTTTCAATAAAGCCCGATGTGGCACGTTGTCTCTTAAGATACTTTGTCTCGACGAGACAAGAGGAAGGAATGTCAAGTCATAGATTCTTTATTGACAATTCTCTGTTATGACAGCCGACGGCATGTCCCAAGTGAGGTAAACCCCGCCGGGAACGCGAATAGAGCGGCGTGCAGGGAGTGTTGAGATTCGTGCGGAGGCACGAGGGTGCGCGCCAAGACGGGGGGGGGGGGCGGCGTGGCGTCATGGCGTTAAGATGGTAGTGCCAGGTCAATCGGCCATCTCTGATTTTAAATCGGATTTTTGTCATGTGTGTTGTGAAATTAAACGTCTATCCGAGAATCCTGGCAATGTTCGTTTTGTCAAAAGGTGGTACAAACCTGCGTTTCCGCCGTGCGGCTCCGTGGAAGTTAGAGTAGAGTTATTGTGTTTTTAGGCAAAAGCCGAGCGAGCCGCGAGTCACGGGTGTGCGGTATGAGGTTGCTCGGAGGATGTGTGCCCAAATGCATTGTGGGTCATTGCGACTTTGCTGAATCTCGGACGCTGGATGTCGGACGTTCATGCGCGCGTGGAATGTGTAGTTTCAAGCGGAGTGCTCGAATTGCAGATATAAACTTGAAAAACATTAATTATATAATCATAGCGGCGCCTGAATTCTAATAAACATGCTTCAGTTTGTGTTTAAAATGAGGTCATGCTGGACAATGGTATACGTGTGCTTTTTTCAAGGCTGGTCATAAAACCACGCCCACATGCGCTTGTTTTTGCGTAATGCAAGTAGAATGACATGAACCTATCGTTAACTATATATATTTTGTTTTAATCTCAGCAACGCATGACTCTGTATAAACATGCTTTGGATTACTCATGTACACAAACCCATAAAATATATGGGTTTGTTTGGCTAAGCATACACTCTTCTCTTTGTGAGTTACAGTTCTGTTTTCTCGGAGCCCAGAAAAACAATTGGTCCAAATGATAAAGGAAAGGCTGACTCCCCCGAATGATAACGGTGGGAGGGACTCTCGCCAGTCGCTTCGTTCTCTCGGAGATTTTTCTGATAAATCGTATTTGGTATATAAGTGAATGAGAATCAATGCGTTGCCAGGAAGGCTTGACGTGGCATGTTCTTGCTGTAGATTGCTGTAGACGTCGGTCTCCTCCGGATCCGTATAAGTTGGCTTTAATAAAAAACTGCGTCATTTTCCAGGCTATTTGTGGACTTCTTTGCAAACGAAGAGCTGATTCTTCACAGATGGTACCAGAAGTGGGGTGTCAACAGACGCGGAGGACGGGAAGCGGAACCCGGGCGACGGAAGGAAGGTTGCTCGAGGCCGGGACGCTGGCACTCTAATTTGATTAAGGTGAGCAATTGTCTTATACCAGAGGGCTATCTTTCCAAATTTGTACCTTGCTTCTTCGAACGGGTTCAGTCCGCTTCCCTGTCATCCGCGCTGTCTGCACTCGAACAGAATTGTAAGTAGAGGCTCATTTAGGCCTCAGAATGACGTGGTTTTGTTAAAGCCAGGATAAACAAGTAAGGATAAACAAGTAAGGACTTAACAGTAAGCTTAAAGTTACAGTTAGCACCAGGAGGGGAAAGTGAGGTCGGACAGCCGTAAAGGTTGAGCCAAGCCAAGAACTTTCCAGGAAGGATCAGCCCAGAGCAATAAGATGGGAAGCAAGCTAACGAAAGAAAGGGAACCCCTTAAAGGAACCCCGGCATCTTTCATGTTTAAGAGGCATCATTTTGCCGCGGTAAGACCATTAAAGGACTGGGCTGTGTTAACTAAAGATTTAAGTAGTCCCTGGCCAGAGGAGGGATCGTTTGCACTTGACAAGTTGGAAGTGTTGAACGGAGCTTTGGATAAGCTACAAAGGGAAAAGAAACACTTCCCACCCGATTACTGGAAAGTGTATGGCTGGTGGGAAAAGGAAGGAATGAAGCGACTGGCAGCCTCAAGACAGGCTAGCTTGGCAGGGGAAGTACTGAAGCTTCAGGGCCAAAAGAAACAAGCTGACAGGGTTCAGCAGGACAAAACAATTAAGGAGGTAGTTAAGCTAGCAAATCAGCGGCTAATGCCGCTCGTCCATAATCCGGACCAAGACCCCGCGACAGGGGAGGTAGCCACCATGCCCCCACCCCCCCAAGCCCTGAGCCCTGTCCCCGGGCTACAGGCGCCACCTCTCCCACCCCCGCCCCTGTTCCCCCAGGGGTTAGACCCCCATAAAACTAGACCAGCCGCCCCTCAGGTTCACCTTAGCCCGGGCAATCCTTTTAGAGGACAAGAAATTAATGGGGCGGACAGCGGGTTCACGGCCCCAGAGGGGCCAGGAGAACTGTACCCCTCATTGGAAGGGTGCACGGAATCAGAGAACCCACAACCTGCAATTGGGATGTGTCCTTTAAAAACAATAGGACTGAACAGGGGGGCACCCATTAACATCAGGATACCCTGGAGGGAATCAGATTTGGCGTCTATGCAGGAGCGGGTGAGAACCCTGCTGGCTGAACATCCCGGTCAGATACCAGAATTTATGCGGTTGTGGATACAAAATACAGGCGCAGATTGGCGAGACGTCTGCCACATGGGGAAGGCTGTATTGCCAGCGCGGGTGTGGGACCAGGCCAAAGTACACGCACGCTGGCCAAATGTAGCACCGCCCCCGGCCCAAACCGCGGCCCAGACCCTCGCCGATTGGGAGGCCCTGGTCGACTTATTGTTGGCCGGGGTACACACCGCACTGATGCCAGCCGCGGGGCCAGATTGGAATAAAATATACGGCCTAAAACAGAAGCATGGCGAGGCAGCCCTCGATTGGAAAGAGAGGGTAGAACGAGCAGTGTTAAGGTGGGGAGGACTGGGCCAGGTGCGGGCACAAGATCTCCCTCACGCTGTAGTGAACAACTTTTTTGTAGAAGGAATGAGACCGACAGTTAAGAAGCGCATTCAAACGGCTATGATAGGATGGAGAAACACCCCAACCGACCAACTAGTCGAAGCGGCCGAACAATGTGGCGAGGGCGACGAGAAGAAGGCCGATGTTAAGGACGACATGTTGCAAATGCTCGTCCAGGAGAAACGGGACCGACTCAACCAAAATAAGAAGGGAAATCAAGGCCAAGGACGGGCCCAGAATCGGGACACCAGGTTAGAGCCCAACGAAGAGTGGGGGCGCGACGACGAAAACGAAAATGACGCTGATGACAACGACAATGGACGAGTCGACATGCGGACAAAAGGGCCCCCTCCCCAAAATTGGAACCCACAAGGGCCCCCTCCCCAAAATTGGAACCCACAAGGGCCCCCTCCCCAAAATTGGAACCCACAAGGGCCCCCTCCCCAAAATTGGAACCCACAAGGGCCCCCTCCCCAAAATTGGAACCCACAAGGGCCCCCTCCACCGCAAAACTGGAACATGCAGGGGCCCCCTCCACCGCCGCAGAGCTGGGCCATGCAACCACCCCCTCCACAGACCTGGGCAGTACAAACGCCCCCTCCCCAGAACGGGTATCCACAGGGACCCCCTCCCCAAATCGATGGGCCTCCCCCAAGTTATTGGACCCCAAGCGGAGCAAACGGGAATGGGCCGCCACAATGGGGACAGCGGAACCAACAGCCTGCGAGGCGTCCGACGCAACAGGGTCAGCGCAACAGTAACAGGCATCCCGCATCCACCGCTCCACAAGGGGCGTGCTTCCGTTGCGGACAGATGGGACATTGGAAACGTGATTGCCGGGGGCCCCGCCAGGGATACCCGCCACAGAGAAATCAAGTAGCCTATTGACGGGACGCCGGCGGGCCGCCCGTAGAATGCCCCCTCTTGACTATGACACCAACCGAGGAGCCGACCTGGACACTAGACGTGGATGGGCAACCGGTAGATTTTCTCGTAGATACGGGCGCGACTCACAGTACTATTAACGAAGGGCAGCTACCATCTTTGCGCCCCACTGATAGAGATGTTCAGATAGTGGGAGTTTCAGGCTTGCCCCAAGCGCTTCCCATTTCAGAAGAGGTAAGAGTGGTGTGCGGCCCATTAGAGGCTAGACACGCTTTCTTGATGACTACCACCGCCCCGACTAACTTGTTGGGACGGGATTTACTCTGCCGTTTAGGCTGCCAAATTTCATGTACGGAGCAGGGAGTTTTTGTAGACGCCGCGGAATCCAAACGCGATCTGTTAATGACGGCATTGTCTCGGCCCGGCCCCACCGCATACTGGTGGAGCCTGGAAAAGGGGGCTTTGGCCTCTTGGGCACACGTCCTAGACACAGTATGCTCCCAGAGTGACGGGTTGCGAGATTGGCTGCACGTACACCAAATTACAACAGACATAAAGGACAACCCTCCCCATTGCACGGCCTACTACGATGCTAGGGGCGATGACGACGAGTACCGAGGAAAGATAAAGGGGTCAATAGGTAAGAATTCGGACCTAATATTGTCAAATATATGGGTTGGACGGGAGGGAATAGGCGTCGAGGTAACCCTAACCGCGGAACAGCGGGCGTTGTCTCAGTACCCCGCAGGGGTGGACGCCCATGTTACCCTCACCACCGCCAAAGGATGGCCGGCGGAAAGTATAGGATGGATGATGGGGCGTTTGCGAGAAATTCCGTGCAGCGCCATTTATGAAGTGGACCACTGGACAGTGACGATGCTCGACAATGACGAAGGGTATTTGATCACCCTTGAGGAGCAGAGTATAGAAGGAAAATTTGAAGAGACAGACCTGCCCCCAAAGGGCAACCACGTTGTACGAACGGTGTCTCAGGGCCCGGGCGAGTCCGATGACCTCTTGGAGGAGGTTCCGGCCGATTTGTGGTCCCAACACGACAACGATGTCGGGCGAATTCGCGATGCCAAGCCTCTGGTAATACCGGTCCAACCAGGAATGTCCCTCCCAAACGTGAGACAATATAAATTGCGGCACGAGGCCGATGCGGGCATAGAGCCAGTGATTCAATCTTTGGTGAAACAGAAAATAATTGTAGAAACTAACAGCCAATGCAACACACCAATTTTGCCCGTAAAGAAACCAATGCAGGATAAATGGAGGTTCGTGCAGGATTTGAGGGAAGTGAACAAAGTCATACAAGGCATACACCCAGTGGTACCGAACGCGGAAGGCCTTATGACATCTATTCCACCGGACGCAACACATTTTACCGTCATTGACTTATGCTCGGCCTTTTTCTCCGTACCCATCGCACCCGAGTCACAATACTTGTTCGCCTTCACCTTTAGGGGGCGCCAGTTCACCTGGACGGTGTTACCCCAAGGGTTCTCCGACAGCCCCACCCTGTTCTCCCGAGCGTTGCACCGCGATTTGGCAGACGTGGAACTAAAAGGGGGTTCGGTGTTGTTGCAATACATTGACGACTTGTTGATTTGTTCCCCTTCCAAGGAAGCCTGTGAAGTGGACTCCATGGCCCTGCTAAGAGCCTTGGCGGCCAAGGGCCACAAGGTGGGACGGAGAAAGCTCCAATTTGTACGGAAGGTAGTAACCTATTTGGGTCATGCCATTTCACACGGGAAGCGGGAACTGCATGTTGGACGGGTGACCGCCATCATGGAATCGCCACGGCCAAGTACGCAACGACAGATGTTGCGCTTCCTAGGTATGACGGGTTACTGCCGCTCTTGGATAATTGACTACGCGCTACTTGCTAAACCGCTGTACGAAGCCACTAGAGTAGGAGAACCAAACTACTTGGTTTGGACGGACGAATTGATGCGCTGTTTCGAGGGGCTGAAAAAGGCATTGGTAACGGCACCGACTTTAGGACTCCCCGATTATGCGAAACCATTCACCCTTTACACTCATGCAATAAGGGGTTTTGCTCAGTCCGTTTTGACACAGACTCATGGAGATAAGGAACGACCGGTAGCCTACTTTAGTAAAAAGCTGGAACCGGTCGAGCAAGGGTTTCCGGTGTGCCTGCAAGCCGTGGCAGCGGCTAGGTACGCTGTGGAAAGGACAGCGGACATTGTGATGGGGCACCCGGTAACGCTACAGGTACCGCACTGCGTCACTTCACTGTTACTACAGCGGACAACACAACATTTGTCGACCACTAGATTAATGCAATACGAAACAGCACTGATTACGGCCGCCAACGTTACCATTAAACGTTGCACTACACTCAACCCGGCCTCACTGATGCCCACCCCAGAGGAGGGCGAACCCCACGTATGTGTCGATGTAGTACAGCAAGTCTCCACGGTACGCCCGGACCTGAAGGACGTTCCCCTCAACGACCCCGATCGTGTGTACTACGTCGATGGGTCGGCTAAACGCGGATGGGACGGCTCTTTGCTATCTGGATACGCGGTGTGTTCAGATAGCGAGACGGTAGAAAGTGGGCGCCTTCCGCCCACATTTTCCGCCCAGCAGGCGGAGCTGTGCGCCTTGACTAGAGCATGCAGCTTGGCGGCGGACCTGGCCGTCAACATTTATACAGATTCAGCATACGCGCACGGGGTAGTTCACGACAAAGGGGCAATCTGGAAGATGCGAGGCTTTCTCACATCCGCGGGTTCGGTCATAAAGAACGGCGAACTGGTTGAAGGGCTACTCCAAAGCATCTTGCTTCCCCGCGCTATCGCGGTAATTAAATGTCGCGGCCACCAAAGGACAGACTCTGACGTCGCCCGAGGCAACGCCAGAGCAGACGCAGCGGCAGGAAAAGCGGCCAACCAACAAATAGGACAGAACATGCCGATGGTAACGCGAGCAAAGGGGGCACACACGCAAACTGCCAACGTACCGACCTCAGGACCTACCCCCTCCCCGCAAATTGGGTGCACCATCATCACCGCCTCACCAACTAATGAGGACGTTATAAAACTTCAAAACGCAGCAACAGCAGCCGAACACAATGACTGGGTAAAAAGAGGGGCCACACGCCCCGGACCAAATGCGATGTGGACCCTTCACGGAAAACCGATAGCACCCAAGGAACTACTGCCTTGGCTGGCACGTATGGGACATCAAAATGGCCATGTGTGCCAGAGGGGGGTGATGGAACAGATAAACTATACCTGGGCGGCACCGGGACTGTCGCGAATCGCATCAGAGGTGTGCCGGTCATGCGCGGTTTGCCAACAACACAACAGGGGGGCACCCCCTAGGCACCCACATAATGCGGGCCATCCTCGGCCAATCGGGCCCTTCTGTCATGTCCAGTTCGATTTTATTAACATGGAACCAAGTATGTCGTTCCGATATGTCCTGGTAATCGTGGACATGTTCACAAAATGGGTCGAGGCCTATCCATGCGTCAAGTCAGACGCCCCGACAGTAGCCAAGCGCCTCGTGCGGGATTTCATGTGCAGATTCGGCATCCCTCAGAAAATTTCGTCAGACAAAGGGGGCCACTTCACGGGAGAGGTGATTAAGGGTATCCTAAAGGCACTGGGCGTGAAACAATCTTTCCATTGCGCTTATCACCCACAATCAGCGGGACTTGTGGAACGCACCAATGGGACGCTGAAACTCAAGGTAGCCAAGATCTGTGCAGACACAGGTTTGAAGTGGCCGGAAGCACTCCCGCTGGCGTTAATGAGTATCCGGTCCACCCCGGGCTGCACCACGGGCCTTTCCCCCCACGAGATATTAATGGGACGACCTATGAGTTTGCCTGTTTCGGCACCGATGGACATGTCCAAACTTGACTTGCCTGTGATGGATGACATGCTTTTAAAGTTTTGCAGAGGATTGTCCAACGTGGCACGCAGAATTCACGCCCGGGTACGAGAGGCGTTGCCTGAACCAACAAGCCACGCCATCCACGACTTCCAGACCGGCGATTACGTGCTCGTAAAACACTTCACCCACAAGAACGCCTTGGAACCAAGGTGGAAGGGACCAGTCCAGGTGTTGCTGACTACACCAACGGCAGTCTTTTGCGAGGGCAAGACTTCGTGGATCCACGCCACGCACTGTAAGTTGGCCATACAAGCACCAGACACTACACCACAGCAACCACAGTAAGGATGGGCCTAATCATAGGTACAATACTATTGATAGCGACAGCAGCTAGGGGAAACTCCGATTCCAATAGATGCGAAAACGAAACCCGACACCTCACCGTAACATGGGGACAAAGAGTATCACTACCATGTTTCGAACAGAAAGCCCTGCACACAAATTGGGTGAACATAAATTGGCTAGCACTGTCGGCAGGGCCTGGACGCGTTGGCATGGTACTACAAAAGCAACGAGAGTTCCGGGAAGACGGGCAAGCTAGCATTAAGACCTTGGCCCAACCAGGATACCAATGGGGAACCCCTGATTTTAAGCTACAAACACGCACATGCCTAGGGAAAGACATGACCATGCAGGTCCGGTGCAGCGTCTGGACCCCTGGCGCGGCCGGTGGCGAAAGGAACTACATACCATGCATCGAATACATACTCACGCCACAACCCCAGAATAAGGCCCCAAAGAAGGGTGAAAACACATATTGGAAAGTGGCCAGGGAGGTGGCAACAATTCAAAATAGGACACACTGCTGGTCGTGCATGCGCTTTCCCCAAGCAGGCACCACAGGAATACACATGATAGTGCTACCTCTGTCCCTCAATGACCTCTGCTCACAACCTATCGATTCCCCATGTTTAGTCACCACGCTGGAAAGAGAAGGGGTTGACAACGGCAAGAGTTGCAATCGACAATTTAATTATCGCCCGTCAATGATTGCCCATGTGGCCGAGAGGCCTGCCCCCGTCTGGGTCAAACCACAGAAAGGGAGGGTCTGCCTCCAGGGTTCCGGCCACTTGCGTATGGGAGAATCAGAATGCGCCTACACTCTCCCCGGGAAGCTGGGACAAGGGAGCTCGGGGATTACATTACGAATAGTACTGCAAGATAAACGCAACCACAACATAACGGCTATAACATTCTCTAGGGGGGTTAGTAGGATTAATGGGGTGGTAAAGGGACTCCAGTGCTTATCCACCCACCTGGTCCCACCCCATGGGACAATGTTTATATGCGGCGACAAGGCTTACCCCTATTTACCAAATAATTGGGGGGGCACATGTTATCTGGGTTCAGTCCTTCCTGACGTTGAGATACTGGATGAGCTAGACCCAAAGTCCTTGGACAGGCGTAATAAGAGGTCAGTCATGAATGAAGATGGAACCACTAAACTACACGGGAGTCTATGGGAAAAGGTGTTTGGTTTCTTCTTCCCAGGAGCGGGCACAGTCATGGATAGTTTCCGAATAGACAAATTGGCTTTGACCCTAGAAAAGGTGGCAAACGACACCGCTACGGCTCATGACATACTATTGGACACGGTAATTCACATGCGTACAATGGTGATGCAGAATCGGGTGGCTTTGGACATGCTCCTGGCAGAGAAAGGAGGGGTATGCGGAATTATAGAGGGAAAATGTTGCACTTACATACCCGATCCATCTGAAGGAGTGTCAGCCGCAATAGTGAGACTAAGGGAAACTAGCCACGCCCTGACGATCGATCGGATCGCGCGCGAAAATTCTTATACATTTAGCTGGCTCACTGACTGGTTCCAGGGATGGACGGGCACCATAGTGAAGTGGTTATTGACCGCACTGGCTGTGATAATCGGGGTAGTAATTTGGGGGGCACTAATGAAATCTCTAGTCCTCCTCTGTATGAGAAAGTATTTTACAGGATGGAAAGTGAAAAAGCCGCCGACAACGACTATGGTTCTGACCACAGAGGCCGTCGACCTGAACGGGTCCTTCAACAAGGCAGACGTGACCGGCGCTCCAGAAAATTGCATTGAATTTTGTGACGACTGTGATACTTGTGTGGATCCCATGTGGGAACTGGCTGCTGCCTGTAACGGTGTATGTGATGACTGTGATACTTGTGCTATAAACCCCTTGCGTGTACTGGCTAACGCTGCTTATGTATTACAAGCGGACAGCTGCACGCCCCCTTCCGACCCAACTATGGATCTGATTGCGACACTGGGTCTGGCGGTCGAGGGACCCGACGTGGATATCCTAGACCCGCAAGCCGACCAGGCGCCCATGGGAGACTTTGACATAAAGGAAGTCCCTCTCTTTTCTTCAAATGTTTCGGATCTCTTTGATCCAAATGTTTCGGATCTCTTTGATCCACATGTTGCGGATCTCTTTGCTTCAAGTGATTCGGATTCGGATTTTTACGCTCTGTACCCTGACCAGGAAATTGAGACACAAGATACTGACGACATTTTGTATTCCCCAGAACAGCAACACGTGAGGGACCTCATGGGCATGACCGTTGATTAACTTCGAAGATCTGCAAGGACTGCGTCTGCAAAGGGTGGGGGGAGCCAGTTCCGCAGGGGAAGTGATGCACCCTCTGGCGGAGCAGAACCTCATCTGGACCAGACGTCTTCGTTGTGGATCCGAAACGTTAATGAACTTTCATGTTCTGAGCCCTCAGGTTCCAAGCACGCACCGCACGACACGCTCGCCAAATCGCCAGGCGAGGCGCTTTGGGGTGTATACAAGTGCAAAAGTGGTTTCCTGCACCAACACAAGTGCGAAAAGTGGTTTTTCAACACTAACACAAGTGCGAAAAGTGGTTTTTCAACACGAACACAAGTGCGAAAAGTGGTTTTTCAACACTAACACAAGTGCGAAAAGTGGTTTTTCAACACCAACACAAGTGCGAAATGTGGTTTTTCCACACTAATACAAGTGTAAATGTGGTTTCCTGCACCAACACAAGTGCGAAAAGTGGTTTTTCAACACTAACACAAGTGCTAAAAGTGGTTTTTCAACACTAACACAAGTGCGAAAAGTGGTTTTTCAACACTAACACAAGTGCGAAAAGTGGTTTTTCCACACTAATACAAGTGTAAAAGTGGTTTCCTGCACCAACACAAGTGCGAAAAGTGGTTTTTCAACACTAACACAAGTGCAAAAAGTGGTTTTTCAACACTAACACAAGTGCGAAAAGTGTTTTTTCCACACTAATGCAAGTGCAAAAGTGGTTTCCGGCACCAACACAAGTGCAAAAAGTGGTTTTTCAACACTAACACAAGTGCAAAAAGTGGTTTTTCAACACTATCACAAGTGCAAAAAGTGTTTTTTCCACACTAATACAAGTGCAAAAGTGGTTTTTCAACACTAACACAAGTGCGAAAAGTTGTTTTTCAACACTAACACAAGTGCGAAAAGTGGTTTTTCAACACTAACACAAGTGCGAAAAGTGGTTTTTCAACACTAACACAAGTGCGAAAAGTGGTTTTTCCACACTAATACAAGTGCAAACGTGGTTTCCTGCACCAACACAAGTGCGAAAAGTGGTTTTTCAACACTAACACAAGTGTGAAAAGTGGTTTTTCAAAACTATCACAAGTGCAAAAAGTGTTTTTTCCACACTAATACAAGTGCAAAAGTGGTTTCCTGCACCAACACAAGTGCGAAAAGTGGTTTTTCAACACTAACACAAGTGCGAAAATTGGTTTTTCAACACTATCACAAGTGCAAAAGTGTTTTTTCCACACTAATACATGTGCAAAAGTGGTTTCCTGCACCAACACAAGTGCGAAAAGTGGTTTTTCAACACTAACACAAGTGCGAAAAGTGGTTTTTCAACAATAACACAA
Organism: Myxine glutinosa; assembly: GCF_964187855.1. Classification (NCBI taxonomy): domain Eukaryota; kingdom Metazoa; phylum Chordata; class Myxini; order Myxiniformes; family Myxinidae; genus Myxine; species Myxine glutinosa. Next base: position 40,223 of record NW_027618122.1, on the reverse strand, counting down.
GTGCAAAAAGTGGTTTTTCCACACTAATACAAGTGCAAAAGTGGTTTCCTGCACCAACACAAGTGCGAAAAGTGGTTTTTCAACACTAACACAAGTGCGAAAAGTGGTTTTTCAACACTAACACAAGTGCGAAAAGTGGTTTTTCAACACTAACACAAGTGCGAAAAGTGGTTTTTCCACACTAATACAAGTGTAAAAGTGGTTTCCTGCACCAACACAAGTGCGAAAAGTGGTTTTTCAACACTAACACAAGTGCAAAAAGTGGTTTTTCAACACTAACACAAGTGCGATAAGTGTTTTTTCCACACTAATGCAAGTGCAAAAGTGGTTTCCTGCACCAACACAAGTGCAAAAAGTGGTTTTTCAACACTAACACAAGTGCAAAAAGTGGTTTTTCAACACTATCACAAGTGCAAAAAGTGTTTTTTCCACACTAACACAAGTGCGAAAAGTGGTTTTTCCACACTAATACAAGTGTAAAAGTGGTTTCCTGCACCAACACAAGTGCGAAAAGTGGTTTTTCAACACTAACACAAGTGCGAAATGTGGTTTTTCAACACTAACACAAGTGCGAAAAGTGGTTTTTCAACACCAACACAAGTGCGAAAAGTGGTTTTTCAACACTAAAACAAGTGCGAAAAGTGGTTTTTCCACACTAAAACAAGTGCAAACGTGGTTTCCTGCACCAACACAAGTGCGAAAAGTGGTTTTTCAACACTAACACAAGTGCGAAAAGTGGTTTTTCAACACTATCACAAGTGCAAAAAGTGTTTTTTCCACACTAAGACAAGTGCAAAAGTGGTTTCCTGCACCAACACAAGTGCGAAAAGTGGTTTTTCAACACTAACACAAGTGCGAAAAGTGGTTTTTCAACACTATCACAAGTGCAAAAGTGTTTTTTACACACTAATACAAGTGCAAAAGTGGTTTCCTGCACCAACACAAGTGCGAAAAGTGGTTTTCAACACTAACACAAGTGCGAAAAGTGGTTTTTCAACACTAACACAAGTGCGAAAAGTGGTTTTTCAACACCAACACAATTGCGAAAAGTTGTTTTTCCACACTAATACAAGTGCAAAAGTGGTTTCCTGCACCAACACAAGTGCGAAAAGTGGTTTTTCAACACTAACACAAGTGCGAAAAGTGGTTTTTCAACACTATCACAAGTGCAAAAAGTGTTTTTTCCACACTAATACAAGTGCAAAAGTGGTTTCCTGCACCAACACAAGTGCGAAAAGTGGTTTTTCAACACTAACACAAGTGCGAAAAGTGGTTTTTTAACACTAACACAAGTGCGAAAAGTGGTTTTTCCACACTAATACAAGTGCAAAAGTGGTTTCCTCCACCAACACAAGTGCAAAAAGTGGTTTTTCAACACTAACACAAGTGCAAAAAGTGGTTTTTCAACACTATCACAAGTGCAAAAAGTGTTTTTTCCACACTAATACAAGTGCAAAAGTGGTTTTTCAACACTAACACAAGTGCGAAAAGTGGTTTTTCAACACTAACACAAGTGCGAAAAGTGGTTTTTCAACACTAACACAAGTGCGAAAAGTGGTTTTTCAACACTAACACAAGTGCGAAAAGTGGTTTTTCCACACTAATACAAGTGCAAACGTGGTTTCCTGCACCAACACAAGTGCGAAAAGTGGTTTTTCAACACTAACACAAGTGCGAAAAGTGGTTTTTCAACACTATCACAAGTGCAAAAAGTGTTTTTTCCACACTAATACAAGTGCAAAAGTGGTTTCCTGCACCAACACAAGTGCGAAAAGTGGTTTTTCAACACTAACACAAGTGCAAAAAGTGGTTTTTCAACACTAACACAAGTGCGAAAAGTGGTTTTTTCCACACTAATACAAGTGCAAAAGTGGTTTCCTGCACCAACACAAGTGCGAAAAGTGGTTTTTCAACACTATCACAAGTGCAAAAAGTGTTTTTTCCACACTAATACAAGTCCAAAAGTGGTTTCCTGCACCAACACAAGTGCGAAAAGTGTTTTTTCAACACGAACACAAGTGCGAAAAGTGGTTTTTCAACACTAACACAAGTGCAAAAAGTGGTTTTTCAACACTAACACAAGTGCGAAAAGTGGTTTTTCAACACTAATACAAGTGCAAAAGTGGTTTCCTGCACCAACACAAGTGCAAAAAGTGGTTTTTCAACACTAACACAAGTGCGAAAAGTGGATTTTCAACACTATCACAAGTGCAAAAAGTGTTTTTTCCACACTAATACAAGTGCAAAAGTGGTTTCCTGCACCAACACAAGTGCAAAAAGTGTTTTTTCAACACTAACACAAGTGCGAAAAGTGGTTTTTCAACACTAACACAAGTGCGAAAAGTGGTTTTTCCACACTAATACAAGTGCAAAAGTGGTTTCCTGCACCAACACAAGTGCAAAAAGTGTTTTTTCAACACTAACACAAGTGCGAAAAGTGGTTTTTCAACACTAACACAAGTGCGAAAAGTGGTTTTTCAACACTAACACAAGTGCGAAAAGTGGTTTTTCAACACTATCACAAGTGCAAAAAGTGTTTTTTCCACACTAATACAAGTGCAAAAGTGGTTTCCTGCACCAACACAAGTGCGAAAAGTGGTTTTTCAACACCATCACAAGTGCAAAAAGTGTTTTTTCCACACTAATACAAGTGTAAAAGTGGTTTCCTGCACCAACACAATTGCGAAAAGTGGTTTTTCAACACTAACACAAGTGCGAAAAGTGGTTTTTCAACACTAACACAAGTGCGAAAAGTAGTTTTTCAACACTAACACAAGTGCGAAAAGTGGTTTTTCAACACTAACACAAGTGCGAAAAGTGGTTTTTCAACACTAACACAAGTGCGAAAAGTAGTTTTTTCCACACTAATACAAGTGCAAAAGTGGTTTCCTGCACCAACACAAGTGCGAAAAGTGGTTTTTCAACACTAACACAAGTGCGAAAAGTGATTTTCAACACTATCACAAGTGCAAAAAGTGTTTTTTCCACACTAATACAAGTCCAAAAGTGGTTTCCTGCACCAACACAAGTGCGAAAAGTGGTTTTTCAACACTAACACAAGTGCGAAAAGTGGTTTTTCAACACTAACACAAGTGCAAAAAGTGGTTTTTCAACACTAACACAAGTGCGAAAAGTGGTTTTTCAACACTAATACAAGTGCAAAAGTGGTTTTTCAACACTAACACAAGTGCGAAAAGTGGTTTTTCAACACTAACACAAGTGCGAAAAGTGGTTTTTCAACACTAACACAAGTGCGAAAAGTGGTTTTTCCACACTAATACAAGTGTAAAAGTGGTTTCCTGCACCAACACAAGTGCGAAAAGTGATTTTTCAACACTAACACAAGTGCAAAAAGTGGTTTTTCAACACTAACACAAGTGCGAAAAGTGTTTTTTCCACACTAATGCAAGTGCAAAAGTGGTTTCCTGCACCAACACAAGTGCGAAAAGTGGTTTTTCAACACTAACACAAGTGCGAAAAGTGGTTTTTCAACACTATCACAAGTGCAAAAAGTGTTTTTTCCACACTAATACAAGTGCAAAAGTGGTTTCCTGCACCAACACAAGTGCGAAAAGTGGTTTTTCAACACTAACACAAGTGCGAAAAGTGGTTTTTCAACACTATCACAAGTGCAAAAAGTGTTTTTTCCACACTAATACAAGTGTAAAAGTGGTTTCCTGCACCAACACAAGTGCGAAAAGTGGTTTTTCAACACTTACACAAGTGCAAAAAGTGGTTTTTCAACACTAACACAAGTGCGAAAAGTGTTTTTTCGACACTAATGCAAGTGCAAAAGTGGTTTCCTGCACCAACACAAGTGCGAAAAGTAGTTTTTCAACACTAACACAAGTGCGAAAAGTGGTTTTTCAACACTAACACAAGTGCGAAAAGTGGTTTTTCAACACCAACACAATTGCGAAAAGTGGTTTTTCCACACTAATACAAGTGCAAAAGTGGTTTCCTGCACCAACACAAGTGCGAAAAGTGGTTTTTCAACACTAACACAAGTGCGAAAAGTGGTTTTTCAACACGAACACAAGGGCGAAAAGTGGTTTTTCCACACTAATACAAGTGCAAAAGTGGTTTCCTGCACCAACACAAGTGCGAAAAGTAGTTTTTCAACACTAACACAATTGCGAAAAGTGGTTTTTCAACACTAACACAAGTGCAAAAATTGGTTTTTCAACACTAACACATGTACGAAAAGTGGTTTTTCCACACTAATACAAGTGCAAAAGCGGTTTCCTGCACCAACACAAGTGCGAAAAGTGGTTTTTCAACACTAACACAAGTGCGAAAAGTGGTTTTTCAACACTATCACAAGTGCAAAAAGTGTTTTTTCCACACTAATACAAGTGCAAAAGTGGTTTCCTGCACCAACACAAGTGCGAAAAGTGGTTTTTCAACACTAACACAAGTGCGAAAAGTGGTTTTTCAACACTAACACAAGTGCGAAAAGTGTTTTTTCCACACTAATACAGGTGCAAAAGTGGTTTCCTGCACCAACACAAGTGCGAAAAGTGGTTTTTCAACACTAACACAAGTGCGAAAAGTGGTTTTTCAACACGAACACAAGTGCGAAAAGTGGTTTTTCAACACTAACACAAGTGCGAAAAGTGGTTTTTCAACACTAACACAAGTGCGAAAAGTGGTTTTTCAACACTAACACAAGTGCGAAATGTGGTTTTTCCACACTAATACAAGTGTAGATGTGGTTTCCTGCACCAACACAAGTGCGAAAAGTGGTTTTTCAACACTAACACAAGTGCGAAAAGTGGTTTTTCAACACTAACACAAGTGCGAAAAGTGGTTTTTCAACACTAACACAAGTGCGAAAAGTGGTTTTTCCACACTAATACAAGTGTAAAAGTGGTTTCCTGCACCAACACAAGTGCGAAAAGTGGTTTTTCAACACTAACACAAGTGCAAAAAGTGGTTTTTCAACACTAACACAAGTGCGAAAAGTGTTTTTTCCACACTAATGCAAGTGCAAAAGTGGTTTCCTGCACCAACACAAGTGCAAAAAGTGGTTTTTCAACACTAACACAAGTGCAAAAAGTGGTTTTTCAACACTATCACAAGTGCAAAAAGTGTTTTTTCCACACTAATACAAGTGCAAAAGTGGTTTTTCAACACTAACACAAGTGCGAAAAGTTGTTTTTCAACACTAACACAAGTGCGAAAAGTGGTTTTTCAACACTAACACAAGTGCAAAAGTGGTTTCCTGCACCAACACAAGTGCGAAAAGTTGTTTTTCAACACTATCACAAGTGCAAAAAGTGTTTTTTACACACTAATACAAGTGCAAAAGTGGTTTCCTGCACCAACACAAGTGCGAAAAGTGGTTTTTCAACACTAACACAAGTGCGAAAAGTGGTTTTTCAACACTAACACAAGTGCGAAAAGTGGTTTTTCAACACCAACACAATTGCGAAAAGTGGTTTTTCCACACTAATACAAGTGCAAAAGTGGTTTCCTGCACCAACACAAGTGCGAAAAGTGGTTTTTCAACACTAATACAAGTGCAAAAAGTGGTTTTTCAACACTATCACAAGTGCAAAAAGTGTTTTTTCCACACTAATACAGGTGCAAAAGTGGTTTTTCAACACTAACACAAGTGCGAAAAGTGGTTTTTCAACACTAACACAAGTGCGAAAAGTGGTTTTTCAACACTAACACAAGTGCGAAAAGTGGTTTTTCAACACTAAGACAAGTGTGAAAAGTGGTTTTTCCACACTAATACAAGTGCAAACGTGGTTTCCTGCACCAACACAAGTGCGAAAAGTGGTTTTTCAACACTAACACAAGTGCGAAAAGTGGTTTTTCAACACTATCACAAGTGCAAAAAGTGTTTTTTCCACACTAATACAAGTGCAAAAGTGGTTTCCTGCACCAACACAAGTGCGAAAAGTGGTTTTTCAACACTAACACAAGTGCAAAAAGTGGTTTTTCAACACTAACACAAGTGCGAAAAGTGGTTTTTTCCACACTAATACAAGTGCAAAAGTGGTTTCCTGCACCAACACAAGTGCGAAAAGTGGTTTTACAACACTATCACAAGTGCAAAAAGTGTTTTTTCCACACTAATACAAGTCCAAAAGTGGTTTCCTGCACCAACACAAGTGCGAAAAGTGTTTTTCAACACTAACACAAGTGCGAAAAGTGGTTTTTCAACACTAACACAAGTGCAAAAAGTGGTTTTTCAACACTAACACAAGTGCGAAAAGTGGTTTTTCAACACTAATACAAGTACAAAAGTGGTTTCCTGCACCAACACAAGTGCAAAAAGTGGTTTTTCAACACTAACACAAGTGCGAAAAGTGGATTTTCAACACTATCACAAGTGCAAAAAGTGTTTTTTCCACACTAATACAAGTGCAAAAGTGGTTTCCTGCACCAACACAAGTGCAAAAAGTGGTTTTTCAACACTAACACAAGTGCGAAAAGTGGTTTTTCAACACTAACACAAGTGCGAAAAGTGGTTTTCCACACTAATACAAGTGCAAAAGTGGTTTCCTGCACCAACACAAGTGCGAAAAGTGGTTTTTCAACACTAACACAAGTGCGAAAAGTGGTTTTTCAACACTATCACAAGTGCAAAAAGTGTTTTTTCCACACTAATACAAGTGCAAAAGTGGTTTCCTGCACCAACACAAGTGCGAAAAGTGGTTTTTCAACACTAACACAAGTGCGAAAAGTGGTTTTTCAACACTATCACAAGTGCAAAAAGTGTTTTTTCCACACTAATACAAGTGTAAAAGTGGTTTCCTGCACCAACACAAGTGCGAAAAGTGGTTTTTCAACACTAACACAAGTGCGAAAAGTGGTTTTTCAACACTAACACAAGTGCGAAAAGTGTTTTTTCCACACTAATGCAAGTGCAAAAGTGGTTTCCTGCACCAACACAAGTGCGAAAAGTAGTTTTTCAACACTAACACAAGTGCGAAAAGTGGTTTTTCAACACTAACACAAGTGCGAAAAGTGGTTTTTCAACACCAACACAATTGCGAAAAGTGGTTTTTCCACACTAATACAAGTGCAAAAGTGGTTTCCTGCACCAACACAAGTGCGAAAAGTGGTTTTTCAACACTAACACAAGTGCGAAAAGTGGTTTTTCAACACGAACACAAGTGCGAAAAGTGGTTTTTCCACACTAATACAAGTGCAAAAGTGGTTTCCTGCACCAACACAAGTGCGAAAAGTAGTTTTTCAACACTAACACAAGTGCGAAAAGTGGTTTTTCAACACTAACACAAGTGCGAAAATTGGTTTTTCAACACTAACACATGTACGAAAAGTGGTTTTTCCACACTAATACAAGTGCAAAAGCGGTTTCCTGCACCAACACAAGTGCGAAAAGTGGTTTTTCAACACTAACACAAGTGCGAAAAGTGGTTTTTCAACACTATCACAAGTGCAAAAAGTGTTTTTTCCACACTAATACAAGTGCAAAAGTGGTTTCCTGCACCAACACAAGTGCGAAAAGTGGTTTTTCAACACTAACACAAGTGCGAAAAGTTGTTTTTCAACACTAACACAAGTGCGAAAAGTGTTTTTTCCACACTAATACAAGTGCAAAAGTGGTTTCCTGCACCAACACAAGTGCGAAAAGTGGTTTTTCAACACTAACACAAGTGCGAAAAGTGGTTTTTCAACACGAACACAAGTGCGAAAAGTGGTTTTTCAACACTAACACAAGTGCGAAAAGTGGTTTTTCAACACTAACACAAGTGCGAAAAGTGGTTTTTCAACACTAACACAAGTGCGAAATGTGGTTTTTCCACACTAATACAAGTGTAAATGTGGTTTCCTGCACCAACACAAGTGCGAAAAGTGGTTTTTCAACACTAACACAAGTGCGAAAAGTGGTTTTTCAACACTAACACAAGTGCGAAAAGTGGTTTTTCAACACTAACACAAGTGCGAAAAGTGGTTTTTCCACACTAATACAAGTGTAAAAGTGGTTTCCTGCACCAACACAAGTGCGAAAAGTGGTTTTTCAACACTAACACAAGTGCAAAAAGTGGTTTTTCAACACTAACACAAGTGCGAAAAGTGTTTTTTCCACACTAATGCAAGTGCAAAAGTGGTTTCCTGCACCAACACAAGTGCGAAAAGTGGTTTTTCAACACTAACACAAGTGCGAAAAGTGGTTTTTCAACACTATCACAAGTGCAAAAAGTGTTTTTTACACACTAATACAAGTGCAAAAGTGGTTTCCTGCACCAACACAAGTGCGAAAAGTGGTTTTTCAACACTAACACAAGTGCGAAAAGTGGTTTTTCAACACTATCACAAGTGCAAAAGGTGTTTTTTCCACACTAATACAAGTGTAAAAGTGGTTTCCTGCACCAACACAAGTGCGAAAAGTGGTTTTTCAACACTAACACAAGTGCGTAAAGTGGTTTTTCAACACTAACACAAGTGCGAAAAGTGTTTTTTCCACACTAATGCAAGTGCAAAAGTGGTTTCCTGCACCAACACAAGTGCGAAAAGTAGTTTTTCAACACTAACACAAGTGCGAAAAGTGGTTTTTCATCACTAACACAAGTGCGAAAAGTGGTTTTTCAACACCAACACAATTGCGAAAAGGTTTTTCCACACTAATACAAGTGCAAAAGTGGTTTCCTGCACCAACACAAGTGCGAAAAGTGTTTTTTCAACACTAACACAAGTGCGAAAAGTGGTTTTTCAACACGAACACAAGTGCGAAAAGTGGTTTTTCAACACTAATACAAGTGCGAAAAGTGGTTTTTCCACACTAAAACAAGTGCAAAAGTGGTTTCCTGCACCAACACAAGTGCGAAAAGTAGTTTTTCAACACTAACACAAGTGCGAAAAGTGGTTTTTCAACACGAACACAAGTGCGAAAAGTGGTTTTTCAACACTAATACAAGTGCGAAAAGTGGTTTTTCAACACTAAGACAAGTGTGAAAAGTGGTTTTTCCACACTAATACAAGTGCAAACGTGGTTTCCTGCACCAACACAAGTGCGAAAAGTGGTTTTTCAACACTAACACAAGTGCGAAAAGTGGTTTTTCAACACTATCACAAGTGCAAAAAGTGTTTTTTCCACACTAATACAAGTGCAAAAGTGGTTTCCTGCACCAACACAAGTGCGAAAAGTGGTTTTACAACACTATCACAAGTGCAAAAAGTGTTTTTTCCACACTAATACAAGTCCAAAAGTGGTTTCCTGCACCAACACAAGTGCGAAAAGTGTTTTTCAACACGAACACAAGTGCGAAAAGTGGTTTTTCAACACTAACACAAGTGCAAAAAGTGGTTTTTCAACACTAACACAAGTGCGAAAAGTGGTTTTTCAACACTAATACAAGTACAAAAGTGGTTTCCTGCACCAACACAAGTGCAAAAAGTGGTTTTTCAACACTAACACAAGTGCGAAAAGTGGATTTTCAACACTATCACAAGTGCAAAAAGTGTTTTTTCCACACTAATACAAGTGCAAAAGTGGTTTCCTGCACCAACACAAGTGCGAAAAGTAGTTTTTCAACACTAACACAAGTGCGAAAAGTGGTTTTTCAACACGAACACAAGTGCGAAAAGTGGTTTTTCAACACTAATACAAGTGCGAAAAGTGGTTTTTCAACACTAACACAAGTGCGAAAAGTGGTTTTTCAACACTAATACAAGTACAAAAGTGGTTTCCTGCACCAACACAAGTGCAAAAAGTGGTTTTTCAACACTAACACAAGTGCGAAAAGTGGTTTTTCAACACTAATACAAGTGCGAAAAGTGGTTTTTCCACACTAATACAAGTGCAAAAGTGGTTTCCTGCACCAACACAAGTGCGAAAAGTAGTTTTTCAACACTAACACAAGTGCGAAAAGTGGTTTTTCAACACGAACACAAGTGCGAAAAGTGGTTTTTCAACACTAATACAAGTGCGAAAAGTGGTTTTTCAACACTAAGACAAGTGTGAAAAGTGGTTTTTCCACACTAATACAAGTGCAAACGTGGTTTCCTGCACCAACACAAGTGCGAAAAGTGGTTTTTCAACACTAACACAAGTGCGAAAAGTGGTTTTTCAACACTATCACAAGTGCAAAAAGTGTTTTTTCCACACTAATACAAGTGCAAAAGTGGTTTCCTGCACCAACACAAGTGCGAAAAGTGGTTTTTCAACACTAACACAAGTGCAAAAAGTGGTTTTTCAACACTAACACAAGTGCGAAAAGTGGTTTTTTCCACACTAATACAAGTGCAAAAGTGGTTTCCTGCACCAACACAAGTGCGAAAAGTGGTTTTACAACACTATCACAAGTGCAAAAAGTGTTTTTTCCACACTAATACAAGTCCAAAAGTGGTTTCCTGCACCAACACAAGTGCGAAAAGTGTTTTTCAACACGAACACAAGTGCGAAAAGTGGTTTTTCAACACTAACACAAGTGCAAAAAGTGGTTTTTCAACACTAACACAAGTGCGAAAAGTGGTTTTTCAACACTAATACAAGTACAAAAGTGGTTTCCTGCACCAACACAAGTGCAAAAAGTGGTTTTTCAACACTAACACAAGTGCGAAAAGTGGATTTTCAACACTATCACAAGTGCAAAAAGTGTTTTTTCCACACTAATACAAGTGCAAAAGTGGTTTCCTGCACCAACACAAGTGCAAAAAGTGGTTTTTCAACACTAACACAAGTGCGAAAAGTGGTTTTTCAACACTAACACAAGTGCGAAAAGTGGTTTTTCCACACTAATACAAGTGCAAAAGTGGTTTCCTGCACCAACACAAGTGCGAAAAGTGGTTTTTCAACACTAACACAAGTGCGAAAAGTGGTTTTTCAACACTATCACAAGTGCAAAAAGTGTTTTTTCCACACTAATACAAGTGCAAAAGTGGTTTCCTGCACCAACACAAGTGCGAAAAGTGGTTTTTCAACACTAACACAAGTGCGAAAAGTGGTTTTTCAACACTATCACAAGTGCAAAAAGTGTTTTTTCCACACTAATACAAGTGTAAAAGTGGTTTCCTGCACCAACACAAGTGCGAAAAGTGGTTTTTCAACACTAACACAAGTGCGAAAAGTGGTTTTTCAACACTAACACAAGTGCGAAAAGTGTTTTTTCCACACTAATGCAAGTGCAAAAGTGGTTTCCTGCACCAACACAAGTGCGAAAAGTAGTTTTTCAACACTAACACAAGTGCGAAAAGTGGTTTTTCAACACTAACACAAGTGCGAAAAGTGGTTTTTCAACACCAACACAATTGCGAAAAGTGGTTTTTCCACACTAATACAAGTGCAAAAGTGGTTTCCTGCACCAACACAAGTGCGAAAAGTGGTTTTTCAACACTAACACAAGTGCGAAAAGTGGTTTTTCAACACGAACACAAGTGCGAAAGTGGTTTTTCCACACTAATACAAGTGCAAAAGTGGTTTCCTGCACCAACACAAGTGCGAAAAGTAGTTTTTCAACACTAACACAAGTGCGAAAAGTGGTTTTTCAACACTAACACAAGTGCGAAAATTGGTTTTTCAACACTAACACATGTACGAAAAGTGGTTTTTCCACACTAATACAAGTGCAAAAGCGGTTTCCTGCACCAACACAAGTGCGAAAAGTGGTTTTTCAACACTAACACAAGTGCGAAAAGTGGTTTTTCAACACTATCACAAGTGCAAAAAGTGTTTTTTCCACACTAATACAAGTGCAAAAGTGGTTTCCTGCACCAACACAAGTGCGAAAAGTGGTTTTTCAACACTAACACAAGTGCGAAAAGTTGTTTTTCAACACTAACACAAGTGCGAAAAGTGTTTTTTCCACACTAATACAAGTGCAAAAGTGGTTTCCTGCACCAACACAAGTGCGAAAAGTGGTTTTTCAACACTAACACAAGTGCGAAAAGTGGTTTTTCAACACGAACACAAGTGCGAAAAGTGGTTTTTCAACACTAACACAAGTGCGAAAAGTGGTTTTTCAACACTAACACAAGTGCGAAAAGTGGTTTTTCAACACTAACACAAGTGCGAAATGTGGTTTTTCCACACTAATACAAGTGTAAATGTGGTTTCCTGCACCAACACAAGTGCGAAAAGTGGTTTTTCAACACTAACACAAGTGCGAAAAGTGGTTTTTCAACACTAACACAAGTGCGAAAAGTGGTTTTTCAACACTAACACAAGTGCGAAAAGTGGTTTTTCCACACTAATACAAGTGTAAAAGTGGTTTCCTGCACCAACACAAGTGCGAAAAGTGGTTTTTCAACACTAACACAAGTGCAAAAAGTGGTTTTTCAACACTAACACAAGTGCGAAAAGTGTTTTTTCCACACTAATGCAAGTGCAAAAGTGGTTTCCTGCACCAACACAAGTGCGAAAAGTGGTTTTTCAACACTAACACAAGTGCGAAAAGTGGTTTTTCAACACTATCACAAGTGCAAAAAGTGTTTTTTACACACTAATACAAGTGCAAAAGTGGTTTCCTGCACCAACACAAGTGCGAAAAGTGGTTTTTCAACACTAACACAAGTGCGAAAAGTGGTTTTTCAACACTATCACAAGTGCAAAAGGTGTTTTTTCCACACTAATACAAGTGTAAAAGTGGTTTCCTGCACCAACACAAGTGCGAAAAGTGGTTTTTCAACACTAACACAAGTGCGTAAAGTGGTTTTTCAACACTAACACAAGTGCGAAAAGTGTTTTTTCCACACTAATGCAAGTGCAAAAGTGGTTTCCTGCACCAACACAAGTGCGAAAAGTAGTTTTTCAACACTAACACAAGTGCGAAAAGTGGTTTTTCATCACTAACACAAGTGCGAAAAGTGGTTTTTCAACACCAACACAATTGCGAAAAGGTTTTTCCACACTAATACAAGTGCAAAAGTGGTTTCCTGCACCAACACAAGTGCGAAAAGTGTTTTTTCAACACTAACACAAGTGCGAAAAGTGGTTTTTCAACACGAACACAAGTGCGAAAAGTGGTTTTTCAACACTAATACAAGTGCGAAAAGTGGTTTTTCAACACCAACACAATTGCGAAAAGTGGTTTTTCCACACTAATACAAGTGCAAAAGTGGTTTCCTGCACCAACACAAGTGCGAAAAGTGGTTTTTCAACACTAACACAAGTGCGAAAAGTGGTTTTTCAACACGAACACAAGTGCGAAAAGTGGTTTTTCCACACTAATACAAGTGCAAAAGTGGTTTCCTGCACCAACACAAGTGCGAAAAGTAGTTTTTCAACACTAACACAAGTGCGAAAAGTGGTTTTTCAACACTAACACAAGTGCGAAAATTGGTTTTTCAACACTAACACATGTACGAAAAGTGGTTTTTCCACACTAATACAAGTGCAAAAGCGGTTTCCTGCACCAACACAAGTGCGAAAAGTGGTTTTTCAACACTAACACAAGTGCGAAAAGTGGTTTTTCAACACTATCACAAGTGCAAAAAGTGTTTTTTCCACACTAATACAAGTGCAAAAGTGGTTTTTCAACACTAACACAAGTGCGAAAAGTTGTTTTTCAACACTAACACAAGTGCGAAAAGTGGTTTTTCAACACTAACACAAGTGCGAAAAGTGGTTTTTCAACACTAACACAAGTGCGAAAAGTGGTTTTTCCACACTAATACAAGTGCAAACGTGGTTTCCTGCACCAACACAAGTGCGAAAAGTGGTTTTTCAACACTAACACAAGTGCGAAAAGTGGTTTTTCAACACTAACACAAGTGCGAAAAGTGTTTTTTCCACACTAATACAAGTGCAAAAGTGGTTTCCTGCACCAACACAAGTGCGAAAAGTGGTTTTTCAACACTAACACAAGTGCGAAAAGTGGTTTTTCAACACGAACACAAGTGCGAAAAGTGGTTTTTCAACACTAACACAAGTGCGAAAAGTGGTTTTTCAACACTAACACAAGTGCGAAAAGTGGTTTTTCAACACTAACACAAGTGCGAAATGTGGTTTTTCCACACTAATACAAGTGTAAATGTGGTTTCCTGCACCAACACAAGTGCGAAAAGTGGTTTTTCAACACTAACACAAGTGCGAAAAGTGGTTTTTCAACACTAACACAAGTGCGAAAAGTGGTTTTTCAACACTAACACAAGTGCGAAAAGTGGTTTTTCCACACTAATACAAGTGTAAAAGTGGTTTCCTGCACCAACACAAGTGCGAAAAGTGGTTTTTCAACACTAACACAAGTGCAAAAAGTGGTTTTTCAACACTAACACAAGGGCGAAAAGTGTTTTTTCCACACTAATGCAAGTGCAAAAGTGGTTTCCTGCACCAACACAAGTGCAAAAAGTGGTTTTTCAACACTAACACAAGTGCAAAAAGTGGTTTTTCAACACTATCACAAGTGCAAAAAGTGTTTTTTCCACACTAATACAAGTGCAAAAGTGGTTTTTCAACACTAACACAAGTGCGAAAAGTTGTTTTTCAACACTAACACAAGTGCGAAAAGTGGTTTTTCAACACTAACACAAGTGCGAAAAGTGGTTTTTCAACACTAACACAAGTGCGAAAAGTGGTTTTTCCACACTAATACAAGTGCAAACGTGGTTTCCTGCACCAACACAAGTGCGAAAAGTGGTTTTTCAACACTAACACAAGTGTGAAAAGTGGTTTTTCAAAACTATCACAAGTGCAAAAAGTGTTTTTTCCACACTAATACAAGTGCAAAAGTGGTTTCCTGCACCAACACAAGTGCGAAAAGTGGTTTTTCAACACTAACACAAGTGCGAAAAGTGGTTTTTCAACACTATCACAAGTGCAAAAGTGTTTTTTACACACTAATACAAGTGCAAAAGTGGTTTCCTGCACCAACACAAGTGCGAAAAGTGGTTTTTCAACACTAACACAAGTGCGAAAAGTGGTTTTTCAACACTAACACAAGTGCGAAAAGTGGTTTTTCAACACCAACACAATTGCGAAAATTGGTTTTTCCACACTAATACAAGTGCAAAAGTGGTTTCCTGCACCAACACAAGTGCGAAAAGTGGTTTTTCAACACTAACACAAGTGCAAAAAGTGTTTTTTCAACACTATCACAAGTGCAAAAAGTGTTTTTTCCACACTAATACAAGTGCAAAAGTGGTTTCCTGCACCAACACAAGTGCGAAAAGTGGTTTTTCAACACTAACACAAGTGCGAAAAGTGGTTTTTCAACACTAACACAAGTGCGAAAAGTGGTTTTTCCACACTAATACAAGTGCAAAAGTGGTTTCCTGCACCAACACAAGTGCAAAAAGTGGTTTTTCAACACTAACACAAGTGCAAAAAGTGGTTTTTCAACACTATCACAAGTGCAAAAAGTGTTTTTTCCACACTAATACAAGTGCAAAAGTGGTTTTTCAACACTAACACAAGTGCGAAAAGTGGTTTTTCAACACTAACACAAGTGCGAAAAGTGGTTTTTCAACACTAACACAAGTGCGAAAAGTGGTTTTTCAACACTAAGACAAGTGCGAAAAGTGGTTTTTCCACACTAATACAAGTGCAAACGTGGTTTCCTGCACCAACACAAGTGCGAAAAGTGGTTTTTCAACACTAACACAAGTGCGAAAAGTGGTTTTTCAACACTATCACAAGTGCAAAAAGTGTTTTTTCCACACTAATACAAGTGCAAAAGTGGTTTCCTGCACCAACACAAGTGCGAAAAGTGGTTTTTCAACACTAACACAAGTGCAAAAAGTGGTTTTTCAACACTAACACAAGTGCGAAAAGTGGTTTTTTCCACACTAATACAAGTGCAAAAGTGGTTTCCTGCACCAACACAAGTGCGAAAAGTGGTTTTACAACACTATCACAAGTGCAAAAAGTGTTTTTTCCACACTAATACAAGTCCAAAAGTGGTTTCCTGCACCAACACAAGTGCGAAAAGTGTTTTTCAACACGAACACAAGTGCGAAAAGTGGTTTTTCAACACTAACACAAGTGCAAAAAGTGGTTTTTCAACACTAACACAAGTGCGAAAAGTGGTTTTTCAACACTAATACAAGTACAAAAGTGGTTTCCTGCACCAACACAAGTGCAAAAAGTGGTTTTTCAACACTAACACAAGTGCGAAAAGTGGATTTTCAACACTATCACAAGTGCAAAAAGTGTTTTTTCCACACTAATACAAGTGCAAAAGTGGTTTCCTGCACCAACACAAGTGCAAAAAGTGGTTTTTCAACACTAACACAAGTGCGAAAAGTGGTTTTTCAACACTAACACAAGTGCGAAAAGTGGTTTTTCCACACTAATACAAGTGCAAAAGTGGTTTCCTGCACCAACACAAGTGCGAAAAGTGGTTTTTCAACACTAACACAAGGGCGAAAAGTGGTTTTTCAACACTATCACAAGTGCAAAAAGTGTTTTGTCCACACTAATACAAGTGCAAAAGTGGTTTCCTGCACCAACACAAGTGCGAAAAGTGGTTTTTCAACACTAACACAAGTGCGAAAAGTGGTTTTTCAACACTATCACAAGTGCAAAAAGTGTTTTTTCCACACTAATACAAGTGCAAAAGTGGTTTCCTGCACCAACACAAGTGCGAAAAGTGGTTTTTCAACACTAACACAAGTGCGAAAAGTGGTTTTTCAACACTAACACAAGTCCGAAAAGTGTTTTTTCCACACTAATGCAAGTGCAAAAGTGGTTTCCTGCACCAACACAAGTGCGAAAAGTAGTTTTTCAACACTAACACAAGTGCGAAAAGTGGTTTTTCAACACTAACACAAGTGCGAAAAGTGGTTTTTCAACACTAACACATGTACGAAAAGTGGTTTTTTCCACACTAATACAAGTGCAAAAGCGGTTTCCTGCACCAACACAAGTGCGAAAAGTGGTTTTTCAACACTAACACAAGTGCGAAAAGTGGTTTTTCAACACTATCACAAGTGCAAAAAGTGTTTTTTCCACACTAATACAAGTGCAAAAGTGGTTTCCTGCACCAACACAAGTGCGAAAAGTGGTTTTTCAACACTAACACAAGTGCGAAAAGTTGTTTTTCAACACTAACACAAGTGCGAAAAGTGTTTTTTCCACACTAATACAAGTGCAAAAGTGGTTTCCTGCACCAACACAAGTGCGAAAAGTGGTTTTTCAACACTAACACAAGTGCGAAAAGTGGTTTTTCAACATGAACACAAGTGCGAAAAGTGGTTTTTCAACACTAACACAAGTGCGAAAAGTGGTTTTTCAACACTAACACAAGTGCGAAAAGTGGTTTTTCAACACTAACACAAGAGCGAAATGTGGTTTTTCCACACTAATACAAGTGTAAATGTGGTTTCCTGCACCAACAAAAGTGCGAAAAGTGGTTTTTCAACACTAACACAAGTGCGAAAAGTGGTTTTTCAACACTAACACAAGTGCGAAAAGTGGTTTTTCAACACTAACACAAGTGCGAAAAGTGGTTTTTCCACACTAATACAAGTGTAAAAGTGGTTTCCTGCACCAACACAAGTGCGAAAAGTGGTTTTTCAACACTAACACAAGTGCAAAAAGTGGTTTTTCAACACTAACACAAGTGCGAAAAGTGTTTTTTCCACACTAATGCAAGTGCAAAAGTGGTTTCCTGCACCAACACAAGTGCGAAATGTCGTTTTTCAACACTAACACAAGTGCGAAAAGTGGTTTTTCAACACTATCACAAGTGCAAAAAGTGTTTTTTCCACACTAATACAAGTGCAAAAGTGGTTTCCTGCACCAACACAAGTGCGAAAAGTGGTTTTTCAACACTAACACAAGTGCGAAAAGTGGTTTTTCAACACTAACACAAGTGCAAAAAGTGTTTTTTCCACACTAATACAAGTGTAAAAGTGGTTTCCTGCACCAACACAAGTGCGAAAAGTGGTTTTTCAACACTAACACAAGTGCGAAAAGTGGTTTTTCAACACTAACACAAGTGCGAAAAGTGTTTTTTCCACACTAATGCAAGTGCAAAAGTGGTTTCCTGCACCAACACAAGTGCGAAAAGTAGTTTTTCAACACTAACACAAGTGCGAAAAGTGGTTTTTCAACAATAACAAGAAAAGTGGTTTTTCAACACCAACACAATTGCGAAAAGGTTTTTCCACACTAATACAAGTGCAAAAGTGGTTTCCTGCACCAACACAAGTGCGAAAAGTGTTTTTTCAACACTAACACAAGTGCGAAAAGTGGTTTTTCAACACGAACACAAGTGCGAAAAGTGGTTTTTCAACACTAACACAAGTGCGAAAAGTGGTTTTTCCACACTAATACAAGTGCAAAAGTGGTTTCCTGCACCAACACAAGTGCGAAAAGTGGTTTTTCAACACTAACACAAGTGCGAAAAGTGGTTTTTCAACACTATCACAAGTGCAAAAAGTGTTTTTTCCACACTAATACAAGTGCAAAAGTGGTTTCCTGCACCAACACAAGTGCGAAAAGTGGTTTTTCAACACTAACACAAGTGCGAAAAGTGGTTTTTCAACACTAACACAAGTGCGAAAAGTGGTTTTTCCACACTAATACAAGTGCAAAAGTGGTTTCCTGCACCAACACAAGTGCAAAAAGTGGTTTTTCAACACTAACACAAGTGCAAAAAGTGTTTTTTCCACACTAATACAAGTGCAAAAGTGGTTTTTCAACACTAACACAAGTGCGAAAAGTGGTTTTTCAACACTAACACAAGTGCGAAAAGTGGTTTTTCAACACTAACACAAGTGCGAAAAGTGGTTTTTCAACACTAACACAAGTGCGAAAAGTGGTTTTTACCACACTAATACAAGTGCAAACGTGGTTTCCTGCACCAACACAAGTGCGAAAAGTGGTTTTTCAACACTAACACAAGTGCGAAAAGTGGTTTTTCAACACTATCACAAGTGCAAAAAGTGTTTTTTCCACACTAATACAAGTGCAAAAGTGGTTTCCTGCACCAACACAAGTGCGAAAAGTGGTTTTTCAACACTAACATAAGTGCAAAAAGTGGTTTTTCAACACTAACACAAGTGCGAAAAGTGGTTTTTCCACACTAATACAAGTGCAAAAGTGGTTTCCTGCACCAACACAAGTGCGAAAAGTGGTTTTACAACACTATCACAAGTGCAAAAAGTGTTTTTTCCACACTAATACAAGTCCAAAAGTGGTTTCCTGCACCAACACAAGTGCGAAAAGTGTTTTTCAACACGAACACAAGTGCGAAAAGTGGTTTTTCAACACTAACACAAGTGCAAAAAGTGGTTTTTCAACACTAACACAAGTGCGAAAAGTGGTTTTTCAACACTAATACAAGTACAAAAGTGGTTTCCTGCACCAACACAAGTGCAAAAAGTGGTTTTTCAACACTAACACAAGTGCGAAAAGTGGATTTTCAACACTATCACAAGTGCAAAAAGTGTTTTTTCCACACTAATACAAGTGCAAAAGTGGTTTCCTGCACCAACACAAGTGCAAAAAGTGGTTTTTCAACACTAACACAAGTGCGAAAAGTGGTTTTTCAACACTAACACAAGTGCGAAAAGTGGTTTTTCCACACTAATACAAGTGCAAAAGTGGTTTCCTGCACCAACACAAGTGCGAAAAGTGGTTTTTCAACACTAACACAAGGGCGAAAAGTGGTTTTTCAACACTATCACAAGTGCAAAAAGTGTTTTTTCCACACTAATACAAGTGCAAAAGTGGTTTCCTGCACCAACACAAGTGCGAAAAGTGGTTTTTCAACACTAACACAAGTGCGAAAAGTGGTTTTTCAACACTATCACAAGTGCAAAAAGTGTTTTTTCCACACTAATACAAGTGCAAAAGTGGTTTCCTGCACCAACACAAGTGCGAAAAGTGGTTTTTCAACACTAACACAAGTGCGAAAAGTGGTTTTTCAACACTAACACAAGTCCGAAAAGTGTTTTTTCCACACTAATGCAAGTGCAAAAGTGGTTTCCTGCACCAACACAAGTGCGAAAAGTAGTTTTTCAACACTAACACAAGTGCGAAAAGTGTTTTTTCCACACTAATGCAAGTGCAAAAGTGGTTTCCTGCACCAACACAAGTGCGAAAAGTGGTTTTTCAACACTAACACAAGTGCGAAAAGTGGTTTTTCAACACTATCACAAGTGCAAAAAGTGTTTTTTCCACACTAATACAAGTGCAAAAGTGGTTTCCTGCACCAACACAAGTGCGAAAAGTGGTTTTTCAACACTAACACAAGTGCGAAAAGTGGTTTTTCAACACTATCACAAGTGCAAAAAGTGTTTTTTCCACACTAATACAAGTGTAAAAGTGGTTTCCTGCACCAACACAAGTGCGAAAAGTGGTTTTTCAACACTTACACAAGTGCAAAAAGTGGTTTTTCAACACTAACACAAGTGCGAAAAGTGTTTTTTCGACACTAATGCAAGTGCAAAAGTGGTTTCCTGCACCAACACAAGTGCGAAAAGTAGTTTTTCAACACTAACACAAGTGCGAAAAGTGGTTTTTCAACACTAACACAAGTGCGAAAAGTGGTTTTTCAACACCAACACAATTGCGAAAAGTGGTTTTTCCACACTAATACAAGTGCAAAAGTGGTTTCCTGCACCAACACAAGTGCGAAAAGTGGTTTTTCAACACTAACACAAGTGCGAAAAGTGGTTTTTCAACACGAACACAAGGGCGAAAAGTGGTTTTTCCACACTAATACAAGTGCAAAAGTGGTTTCCTGCACCAACACAAGTGCGAAAAGTAGTTTTTCAACACTAACACAATTGCGAAAAGTGGTTTTTCAACACTAACACAAGTGCAAAAATTGGTTTTTCAACACTAACACATGTACGAAAAGTGGTTTTTCCACACTAATACAAGTGCAAAAGCGGTTTCCTGCACCAACACAAGTGCGAAAAGTGGTTTTTCAACACTAACACAAGTGCGAAAAGTGGTTTTTCAACACTATCACAAGTGCAAAAAGTGTTTTTTCCACACTAATACAAGTGCAAAAGTGGTTTCCTGCACCAACACAAGTGCGAAAAGTGGTTTTTCAACACTAACACAAGTGCGAAAAGTGGTTTTTCAACACTAACACAAGTGCGAAAAGTGTTTTTTCCACACTAATACAGGTGCAAAAGTGGTTTCCTGCACCAACACAAGTGCGAAAAGTGGTTTTTCAACACTAACACAAGTGCGAAAAGTGGTTTTTCAACACGAACACAAGTGCGAAAAGTGGTTTTTCAACACTAACACAAGTGCGAAAAGTGGTTTTTCAACACTAACACAAGTGCGAAAAGTGGTTTTTCAACACTAACACAAGTGCGAAATGTGGTTTTTCCACACTAATACAAGTGTAGATGTGGTTTCCTGCACCAACACAAGTGCGAAAAGTGGTTTTTCAACACTAACACAAGTGCGAAAAGTGGTTTTTCAACACTAACACAAGTGCGAAAAGTGGTTTTTCAACACTAACACAAGTGCGAAAAGTGGTTTTTCCACACTAATACAAGTGTAAAAGTGGTTTCCTGCACCAACACAAGTGCGAAAAGTGGTTTTTCAACACTAACACAAGTGCAAAAAGTGGTTTTTCAACACTAACACAAGTGCGAAAAGTGTTTTTTCCACACTAATGCAAGTGCAAAAGTGGTTTCCTGCACCAACACAAGTGCAAAAAGTGGTTTTTCAACACTAACACAAGTGCAAAAAGTGGTTTTTCAACACTATCACAAGTGCAAAAAGTGTTTTTTCCACACTAATACAAGTGCAAAAGTGGTTTTTCAACACTAACACAAGTGCGAAAAGTTGTTTTTCAACACTAACACAAGTGCGAAAAGTGGTTTTTCAACACTAACACAAGTGCAAAAGTGGTTTCCTGCACCAACACAAGTGCGAAAAGTTGTTTTTCAACACTATCACAAGTGCAAAAAGTGTTTTTTACACACTAATACAAGTGCAAAAGTGGTTTCCTGCACCAACACAAGTGCGAAAAGTGGTTTTTCAACACTAACACAAGTGCGAAAAGTGGTTTTTCAACACTAACACAAGTGCGAAAAGTGGTTTTTCAACACCAACACAATTGCGAAAAGTGGTTTTTCCACACTAATACAAGTGCAAAAGTGGTTTCCTGCACCAACACAAGTGCGAAAAGTGGTTTTTCAACACTAATACAAGTGCAAAAAGTGGTTTTTCAACACTATCACAAGTGCAAAAAGTGTTTTTTCCACACTAATACAGGTGCAAAAGTGGTTTTTCAACACTAACACAAGTGCGAAAAGTGGTTTTTCAACACTAACACAAGTGCGAAAAGTGGTTTTTCAACACTAACACAAGTGCGAAAAGTGGTTTTTCAACACTAAGACAAGTGTGAAAAGTGGTTTTTCCACACTAATACAAGTGCAAACGTGGTTTCCTGCACCAACACAAGTGCGAAAAGTGGTTTTTCAACACTAACACAAGTGCGAAAAGTGGTTTTTCAACACTATCACAAGTGCAAAAAGTGTTTTTTCCACACTAATACAAGTGCAAAAGTGGTTTCCTGCACCAACACAAGTGCGAAAAGTGGTTTTTCAACACTAACACAAGTGCAAAAAGTGGTTTTTCAACACTAACACAAGTGCGAAAAGTGGTTTTTTCCACACTAATACAAGTGCAAAAGTGGTTTCCTGCACCAACACAAGTGCGAAAAGTGGTTTTACAACACTATCACAAGTGCAAAAAGTGTTTTTTCCACACTAATACAAGTCCAAAAGTGGTTTCCTGCACCAACACAAGTGCGAAAAGTGTTTTTCAACACTAACACAAGTGCGAAAAGTGGTTTTTCAACACTAACACAAGGGTCAAAAAGTGGTTTTTCAACACTAACACAAGTGCGAAAAGTGGTTTTTCAACACTAATACAAGTACAAAAGTGGTTTCCTGCACCAACACAAGTGCAAAAAGTGGTTTTTCAACACTAACACAAGTGCGAAAAGTGGATTTTCAACACTATCACAAGTGCAAAAAGTGTTTTTTCCACACTAATACAAGTGCAAAAGTGGTTTCCTGCACCAACACAAGTGCAAAAAGTGGTTTTTCAACACTAACACAAGTGCGAAAAGTGGTTTTTCAACACTAACACAAGTGCGAAAAGTGGTTTTCCACACTAATACAAGTGCAAAAGTGGTTTCCTGCACCAACACAAGTGCGAAAAGTGGTTTTTCAACACTAACACAAGTGCGAAAAGTGGTTTTTCAACACTATCACAAGTGCAAAAAGTGTTTTTTCCACACTAATACAAGTGCAAAAGTGGTTTCCTGCACCAACACAAGTGCGAAAAGTGGTTTTTCAACACTAACACAAGTGCGAAAAGTGGTTTTTCAACACTATCACAAGTGCAAAAAGTGTTTTTTCCACACTAATACAAGTGTAAAAGTGGTTTCCTGCACCAACACAAGTGCGAAAAGTGGTTTTTCAACACTAACACAAGTGCGAAAAGTGGTTTTTCAACACTAACACAAGTGCGAAAAGTGTTTTTTCCACACTAATGCAAGTGCAAAAGTGGTTTCCTGCACCAACACAAGTGCGAAAAGTAGTTTTTCAACACTAACACAAGTGCGAAAAGTGGTTTTTCAACACTAACACAAGTGCGAAAAGTGGTTTTTCAACACCAACACAATTGCGAAAAGTGGTTTTTCCACACTAATACAAGTGCAAAAGTGGTTTCCTGCACCAACACAAGTGCGAAAAGTGGTTTTTCAACACTAACACAAGTGCGAAAAGTGGTTTTTCAACACGAACACAAGTGCGAAAAGTGGTTTTTCCACACTAATACAAGTGCAAAAGTGGTTTCCTGCACCAACACAAGTGCGAAAAGTAGTTTTTCAACACTAACACAAGTGCGAAAAGTGGTTTTTCAACACTAACACAAGTGCGAAAATTGGTTTTTCAACACTAACACATGTACGAAAAGTGGTTTTTCCACACTAATACAAGTGCAAAAGCGGTTTCCTGCACCAACACAAGTGCGAAAAGTGGTTTTTCAACACTAACACAAGTGCGAAAAGTGGTTTTTCAACACTATCACAAGTGCAAAAAGTGTTTTTTCCACACTAATACAAGTGCAAAAGTGGTTTCCTGCACCAACACAAGTGCGAAAAGTGGTTTTTTCAACACTAACACAAGTGCGAAAAGTTGTTTTTCAACACTAACACAAGTGCGAAAAGTGTTTTTTCCACACTAATACAAGTGCAAAAGTGGTTTCCTGCACCAACACAAGTGCGAAAAGTGGTTTTTCAACACTAACACAAGTGCGAAAAGTGGTTTTTCAACACGAACACAAGTGCGAAAAGTGGTTTTTCAACACTAACACAAGTGCGAAAAGTGGTTTTTCAACACTAACACAAGTGCGAAAAGTGGTTTTTCAACACTAACACAAGTGCGAAATGTGGTTTTTCCACACTAATACAAGTGTAAATGTGGTTTCCTGCACCAACACAAGTGCGAAAAGTGGTTTTTCAACACTAACACAAGTGCGAAAAGTGGTTTTTCAACACTAACACAAGTGCGAAAAGTGGTTTTTCAACACTAACACAAGTGCGAAAAGTGGTTTTTCCACACTAATACAAGTGTAAAAGTGGTTTCCTGCACCAACACAAGTGCGAAAAGTGGTTTTTCAACACTAACACAAGTGCAAAAAGTGGTTTTTCAACACTAACACAAGTGCGAAAAGTGTTTTTTCCACACTAATGCAAGTGCAAAAGTGGTTTCCTGCACCAACACAAGTGCGAAAAGTGGTTTTTCAACACTAACACAAGTGCGAAAAGTGGTTTTTCAACACTATCACAAGTGCAAAAAGTGTTTTTTACACACTAATACAAGTGCAAAAGTGGTTTCCTGCACCAACACAAGTGCGAAAAGTGGTTTTTCAACACTAACACAAGTGCGAAAAGTGGTTTTTCAACACTATCACAAGTGCAAAAGGTGTTTTTTCCACACTAATACAAGTGTAAAAGTGGTTTCCTGCACCAACACAAGTGCGAAAAGTGGTTTTTCAACACTAACACAAGTGCGTAAAGTGGTTTTTCAACACTAACACAAGTGCGAAAAGTGTTTTTTCCACACTAATGCAAGTGCAAAAGTGGTTTCCTGCACCAACACAAGTGCGAAAAGTAGTTTTTCAACACTAACACAAGTGCGAAAAGTGGTTTTTCATCACTAACACAAGTGCGAAAAGTGGTTTTTCAACACCAACACAATTGCGAAAAGGTTTTTCCACACTAATACAAGTGCAAAAGTGGTTTCCTGCACCAACACAAGTGCGAAAAGTGTTTTTTCAACACTAACACAAGTGCGAAAATTGGTTTTTCAACACGAACACAAGTGCGAAAAGTGGTTTTTCAACACTAATACAAGTGCGAAAAGTGGTTTTTCCACACTAAAACAAGTGCAAAAGTGGTTTCCTGCACCAACACAAGTGCGAAAAGTAGTTTTTCAACACTAACACAAGTGCGAAAAGTGGTTTTTCAACACGAACACAAGTGCGAAAAGTGGTTTTTCAACACTAATACAAGTGCGAAAAGTGGTTTTTCAACACTAAGACAAGTGTGAAAAGTGGTTTTTCCACACTAATACAAGTGCAAACGTGGTTTCCTGCACCAACACAAGTGCGAAAAGTGGTTTTTCAACACTAACACAAGTGCGAAAAGTGGTTTTTCAACACTATCACAAGTGCAAAAAGTGTTTTTTCCACACTAATACAAGTGCAAAAGTGGTTTCCTGCACCAACACAAGTGCGAAAAGTGGTTTTACAACACTATCACAAGTGCAAAAAGTGTTTTTTCCACACTAATACAAGTCCAAAAGTGGTTTCCTGCACCAACACAAGTGCGAAAAGTGTTTTTCAACACGAACACAAGTGCGAAAAGTGGTTTTTCAACACTAACACAAGTGCAAAAAGTGGTTTTTCAACACTAACACAAGTGCGAAAAGTGGTTTTTCAACACTAATACAAGTACAAAAGTGGTTTCCTGCACCAACACAAGTGCAAAAAGTGGTTTTTCAACACTAACACAAGTGCGAAAAGTGGATTTTCAACACTATCACAAGTGCAAAAAGTGTTTTTTCCACACTAATACAAGTGCAAAAGTGGTTTCCTGCACCAACACAAGTGCGAAAAGTAGTTTTTCAACACTAACACAAGTGCGAAAAGTGGTTTTTCAACACGAACACAAGTGCGAAAAGTGGTTTTTCAACACTAATACAAGTGCGAAAAGTGGTTTTTCAACACTAACACAAGTGCGAAAAGTGGTTTTTCAACACTAATACAAGTACAAAAGTGGTTTCCTGCACCAACACAAGTGCAAAAAGTGGTTTTTCAACACTAACACAAGTGCGAAAAGTGGTTTTTCAACACTAATACAAGTGCGAAAAGTGGTTTTTCCACACTAATACAAGTGCAAAAGTGGTTTCCTGCACCAACACAAGTGCGAAAAGTAGTTTTTCAACACTAACACAAGTGCGAAAAGTGGTTTTTCAACACGAACACAAGTGCGAAAAGTGGTTTTTCAACACTAATACAAGTGCGAAAAGTGGTTTTTCAACACTAAGACAAGTGTGAAAAGTGGTTTTTCCACACTAATACAAGTGCAAACGTGGTTTCCTGCACCAACACAAGTGCGAAAAGTGGTTTTTCAACACTAACACAAGTGCGAAAAGTGGTTTTTCAACACTATCACAAGTGCAAAAAGTGTTTTTTCCACACTAATACAAGTGCAAAAGTGGTTTCCTGCACCAACACAAGTGCGAAAAGTGGTTTTTCAACACTAACACAAGTGCAAAAAGTGGTTTTTCAACACTAACACAAGTGCGAAAAGTGGTTTTTTCCACACTAATACAAGTGCAAAAGTGGTTTCCTGCACCAACACAAGTGCGAAAAGTGGTTTTACAACACTATCACAAGTGCAAAAAGTGTTTTTTCCACACTAATACAAGTCCAAAAGTGGTTTCCTGCACCAACACAAGTGCGAAAAGTGTTTTTCAACACGAACACAAGTGCGAAAAGTGGTTTTTCAACACTAACACAAGTGCAAAAAGTGGTTTTTCAACACTAACACAAGTGCGAAAAGTGGTTTTTCAACACTAATACAAGTACAAAAGTGGTTTCCTGCACCAACACAAGTGCAAAAAGTGGTTTTTCAACACTAACACAAGTGCGAAAAGTGGATTTTCAACACTATCACAAGTGCAAAAAGTGTTTTTTCCACACTAATACAAGTGCAAAAGTGGTTTCCTGCACCAACACAAGTGCAAAAAGTGGTTTTTCAACACTAACACAAGTGCGAAAAGTGGTTTTTCAACACTAACACAAGTGCGAAAAGTGGTTTTTCCACACTAATACAAGTGCAAAAGTGGTTTCCTGCACCAACACAAGTGCGAAAAGTGGTTTTTCAACACTAACACAAGTGCGAAAAGTGGTTTTTCAACACTATCACAAGTGCAAAAAGTGTTTTTTCCACACTAATACAAGTGCAAAAGTGGTTTCCTGCACCAACACAAGTGCGAAAAGTGGTTTTTCAACACTAACACAAGTGCGAAAAGTGGTTTTTCAACACTATCACAAGTGCAAAAAGTGTTTTTTCCACACTAATACAAGTGTAAAAGTGGTTTCCTGCACCAACACAAGTGCGAAAAGTGGTTTTTCAACACTAACACAAGTGCGAAAAGTGGTTTTTCAACACTAACACAAGTGCGAAAAGTGTTTTTTCCACACTAATGCAAGTGCAAAAGTGGTTTCCTGCACCAACACAAGTGCGAAAAGTAGTTTTTCAACACTAACACAAGTGCGAAAAGTGGTTTTTCAACACTAACACAAGTGCGAAAAGTGGTTTTTCAACACCAACACAATTGCGAAAAGTGGTTTTTCCACACTAATACAAGTGCAAAAGTGGTTTCCTGCACCAACACAAGTGCGAAAAGTGGTTTTTCAACACTAACACAAGTGCGAAAAGTGGTTTTTCAACACGAACACAAGTGCGAAAAGTGGTTTTTCCACACTAATACAAGTGCAAAAGTGGTTTCCTGCACCAACACAAGTGCGAAAAGTAGTTTTTCAACACTAACACAAGTGCGAAAAGTGGTTTTTCAACACTAACACAAGTGCGAAAATTGGTTTTTCAACACTAACACATGTACGAAAAGTGGTTTTTCCACACTAATACAAGTGCAAAAGCGGTTTCCTGCACCAACACAAGTGCGAAAAGTGGTTTTTCAACACTAACACAAGTGCGAAAAGTGGTTTTTCAACACTATCACAAGTGCAAAAAGTGTTTTTTCCACACTAATACAAGTGCAAAAGTGGTTTCCTGCACCAACACAAGTGCGAAAAGTGGTTTTTCAACACTAACACAAGTGCGAAAAGTTGTTTTTCAACACTAACACAAGTGCGAAAAGTGTTTTTTCCACACTAATACAAGTGCAAAAGTGGTTTCCTGCACCAACACAAGTGCGAAAAGTGGTTTTTCAACACTAACACAAGTGCGAAAAGTGGTTTTTCAACACGAACACAAGTGCGAAAAGTGGTTTTTCAACACTAACACAAGTGCGAAAAGTGGTTTTTCAACACTAACACAAGTGCGAAAAGTGGTTTTTCAACACTAACACAAGTGCGAAATGTGGTTTTTCCACACTAATACAAGTGTAAATGTGGTTTCCTGCACCAACACAAGTGCGAAAAGTGGTTTTTCAACACTAACACAAGTGCGAAAAGTGGTTTTTCAACACTAACACAAGTGCGAAAAGTGGTTTTTCAACACTAACACAAGTGCGAAAAGTGGTTTTTCCACACTAATACAAGTGTAAAAGTGGTTTCCTGCACCAACACAAGTGCGAAAAGTGGTTTTTCAACACTAACACAAGTGCAAAAAGTGGTTTTTCAACACTAACACAAGTGCGAAAAGTGTTTTTTCCACACTAATGCAAGTGCAAAAGTGGTTTCCTGCACCAACACAAGTGCGAAAAGTGGTTTTTCAACACTAACACAAGTGCGAAAAGTGGTTTTTCAACACTATCACAAGTGCAAAAAGTGTTTTTTACACACTAATACAAGTGCAAAAGTGGTTTCCTGCACCAACACAAGTGCGAAAAGTGGTTTTTCAACACTAACACAAGTGCGAAAAGTGGTTTTTCAACACTATCACAAGTGCAAAAGGTGTTTTTTCCACACTAATACAAGTGTAAAAGTGGTTTCCTGCACCAACACAAGTGCGAAAAGTGGTTTTTCAACACTAACACAAGTGCGTAAAGTGGTTTTTCAACACTAACACAAGTGCGAAAAGTGTTTTTTCCACACTAATGCAAGTGCAAAAGTGGTTTCCTGCACCAACACAAGTGCGAAAAGTAGTTTTTCAACACTAACACAAGTGCGAAAAGTGGTTTTTCATCACTAACACAAGTGCGAAAAGTGGTTTTTCAACACCAACACAATTGCGAAAAGGTTTTTCCACACTAATACAAGTGCAAAAGTGGTTTCCTGCACCAACACAAGTGCGAAAAGTGTTTTTTCAACACTAACACAAGTGCGAAAAGTGGTTTTTCAACACGAACACAAGTGCGAAAAGTGGTTTTTCAACACTAATACAAGTGCGAAAAGTGGTTTTTCAACACCAACACAATTGCGAAAAGTGGTTTTTCCACACTAATACAAGTGCAAAAGTGGTTTCCTGCACCAACACAAGTGCGAAAAGTGGTTTTTCAACACTAACACAAGTGCGAAAAGTGGTTTTTCAACACGAACACAAGTGCGAAAAGTGGTTTTTCCACACTAATACAAGTGCAAAAGTGGTTTCCTGCACCAACACAAGTGCGAAAAGTAGTTTTTCAACACTAACACAAGTGCGAAAAGTGGTTTTTCAACACTAACACAAGTGCGAAAATTGGTTTTTCAACACTAACACATGTACGAAAAGTGGTTTTTCCACACTAATACAAGTGCAAAAGCGGTTTCCTGCACCAACACAAGTGCGAAAAGTGGTTTTTCAACACTAACACAAGTGCGAAAAGTGGTTTTTCAACACTATCACAAGTGCAAAAAGTGTTTTTTCCACACTAATACAAGTGCAAAAGTGGTTTTTCAACACTAACACAAGTGCGAAAAGTTGTTTTTCAACACTAACACAAGTGCGAAAAGTGGTTTTTCAACACTAACACAAGTGCGAAAAGTGGTTTTTCAACACTAACACAAGTGCGAAAAGTGGTTTTTCCACACTAATACAAGTGCAAACGTGGTTTCCTGCACCAACACAAGTGCGAAAAGTGGTTTTTCAACACTAACACAAGTGCGAAAAGTGGTTTTTCAACACTAACACAAGTGCGAAAAGTGTTTTTTCCACACTAATACAAGTGCAAAAGTGGTTTCCTGCACCAACACAAGTGCGAAAAGTGGTTTTTCAACACTAACACAAGTGCGAAAAGTGGTTTTTCAACACGAACACAAGTGCGAAAAGTGGTTTTTCAACACTAACACAAGTGCGAAAAGTGGTTTTTCAACACTAACACAAGTGCGAAAAGTGGTTTTTCAACACTAACACAAGTGCGAAATGTGGTTTTTCCACACTAATACAAGTGTAAATGTGGTTTCCTGCACCAACACAAGTGCGAAAAGTGGTTTTTCAACACTAACACAAGTGCGAAAAGTGGTTTTTCAACACTAACACAAGTGCGAAAAGTGGTTTTTCAACACTAACACAAGTGCGAAAAGTGGTTTTTCCACACTAATACAAGTGTAAAAGTGGTTTCCTGCACCAACACAAGTGCGAAAAGTGGTTTTTCAACACTAACACAAGTGCAAAAAGTGGTTTTTCAACACTAACACAAGGGCGAAAAGTGTTTTTTCCACACTAATGCAAGTGCAAAAGTGGTTTCCTGCACCAACACAAGTGCAAAAAGTGGTTTTTCAACACTAACACAAGTGCAAAAAGTGGTTTTTCAACACTATCACAAGTGCAAAAAGTGTTTTTTCCACACTAATACAAGTGCAAAAGTGGTTTTTCAACACTAACACAAGTGCGAAAAGTTGTTTTTCAACACTAACACAAGTGCGAAAAGTGGTTTTTCAACACTAACACAAGTGCGAAAAGTGGTTTTTCAACACTAACACAAGTGCGAAAAGTGGTTTTTCCACACTAATACAAGTGCAAACGTGGTTTCCTGCACCAACACAAGTGCGAAAAGTGGTTTTTCAACACTAACACAAGTGTGAAAAGTGGTTTTTCAAAACTATCACAAGTGCAAAAAGTGTTTTTTCCACACTAATACAAGTGCAAAAGTGGTTTCCTGCACCAACACAAGTGCGAAAAGTGGTTTTTCAACACTAACACAAGTGCGAAAAGTGGTTTTTCAACACTATCACAAGTGCAAAAGTGTTTTTTACACACTAATACAAGTGCAAAAGTGGTTTCCTGCACCAACACAAGTGCGAAAAGTGGTTTTTCAACACTAACACAAGTGCGAAAAGTGGTTTTTCAACACTAACACAAGTGCGAAAAGTGGTTTTTCAACACCAACACAATTGCGAAAATTGGTTTTTCCACACTAATACAAGTGCAAAAGTGGTTTCCTGCACCAACACAAGTGCGAAAAGTGGTTTTTCAACACTAACACAAGTGCAAAAAGTGTTTTTTCAACACTATCACAAGTGCAAAAAGTGTTTTTTCCACACTAATACAAGTGCAAAAGTGGTTTCCTGCACCAACACAAGTGCGAAAAGTGGTTTTTCAACACTAACACAAGTGCGAAAAGTGGTTTTTCAACACTAACACAAGTGCGAAAAGTGGTTTTTCCACACTAATACAAGTGCAAAAGTGGTTTCCTGCACCAACACAAGTGCAAAAAGTGGTTTTTCAACACTAACACAAGTGCAAAAAGTGGTTTTTCAACACTATCACAAGTGCAAAAAGTGTTTTTTCCACACTAATACAAGTGCAAAAGTGGTTTTTCAACACTAACACAAGTGCGAAAAGTGGTTTTTCAACACTAACACAAGTGCGAAAAGTGGTTTTTCAACACTAACACAAGTGCGAAAAGTGGTTTTTCAACACTAAGACAAGTGCGAAAAGTGGTTTTTCCACACTAATACAAGTGCAAACGTGGTTTCCTGCACCAACACAAGTGCGAAAAGTGGTTTTTCAACACTAACACAAGTGCGAAAAGTGGTTTTTCAACACTATCACAAGTGCAAAAAGTGTTTTTTCCACACTAATACAAGTGCAAAAGTGGTTTCCTGCACCAACACAAGTGCGAAAAGTGGTTTTTCAACACTAACACAAGTGCAAAAAGTGGTTTTTCAACACTAACACAAGTGCGAAAAGTGGTTTTTTCCACACTAATACAAGTGCAAAAGTGGTTTCCTGCACCAACACAAGTGCGAAAAGTGGTTTTACAACACTATCACAAGTGCAAAAAGTGTTTTTTCCACACTAATACAAGTCCAAAAGTGGTTTCCTGCACCAACACAAGTGCGAAAAGTGTTTTTCAACACGAACACAAGTGCGAAAAGTGGTTTTTCAACACTAACACAAGTGCAAAAAGTGGTTTTTCAACACTAACACAAGTGCGAAAAGTGGTTTTTCAACACTAATACAAGTACAAAAGTGGTTTCCTGCACCAACACAAGTGCAAAAAGTGGTTTTTCAACACTAACACAAGTGCGAAAAGTGGATTTTCAACACTATCACAAGTGCAAAAAGTGTTTTTTCCACACTAATACAAGTGCAAAAGTGGTTTCCTGCACCAACACAAGTGCAAAAAGTGGTTTTTCAACACTAACACAAGTGCGAAAAGTGGTTTTTCAACACTATCACAAGTGCAAAAAGTGTTTTTTACACACTAATACAAGTGCAAAAGTGGTTTCCTGCACCAACACAAGTGCGAAAAGTGGTTTTTCAACACTAACACAAGTGCGAAAAGTGGTTTTTCAACACTATCACAAGTGCAAAAGGTGTTTTTTCCACACTAATACAAGTGTAAAAGTGGTTTCCTGCACCAACACAAGTGCGAAAAGTGGTTTTTCAACACTAACACAAGTGCGTAAAGTGGTTTTTCAACACTAACACAAGTGCGAAAAGTGTTTTTTCCACACTAATGCAAGTGCAAAAGTGGTTTCCTGCACCAACACAAGTGCGAAAAGTAGTTTTTCAACACTAACACAAGTGCGAAAAGTGGTTTTTCATCACTAACACAAGTGCGAAAAGTGGTTTTTCAACACCAACACAATTGCGAAAAGGTTTTTCCACACTAATACAAGTGCAAAAGTGGTTTCCTGCACCAACACAAGTGCGAAAAGTGTTTTTTCAACACTAACACAAGTGCGAAAATTGGTTTTTCAACACGAACACAAGTGCGAAAAGTGGTTTTTCAACACTAATACAAGTGCGAAAAGTGGTTTTTCCACACTAAAACAAGTGCAAAAGTGGTTTCCTGCACCAACACAAGTGCGAAAAGTAGTTTTTCAACACTAACACAAGTGCGAAAAGTGGTTTTTCAACACGAACACAAGTGCGAAAAGTGGTTTTTCAACACTAATACAAGTGCGAAAAGTGGTTTTTCAACACTAAGACAAGTGTGAAAAGTGGTTTTTCCACACTAATACAAGTGCAAACGTGGTTTCCTGCACCAACACAAGTGCGAAAAGTGGTTTTTCAACACTAACACAAGTGCGAAAAGTGGTTTTTCAACACTATCACAAGTGCAAAAAGTGTTTTTTCCACACTAATACAAGTGCAAAAGTGGTTTCCTGCACCAACACAAGTGCGAAAAGTGGTTTTACAACACTATCACAAGTGCAAAAAGTGTTTTTTCCACACTAATACAAGTCCAAAAGTGGTTTCCTGCACCAACACAAGTGCGAAAAGTGTTTTTCAACACGAACACAAGTGCGAAAAGTGGTTTTTCAACACTAACACAAGTGCAAAAAGTGGTTTTTCAACACTAACACAAGTGCGAAAAGTGGTTTTTCAACACTAATACAAGTACAAAAGTGGTTTCCTGCACCAACACAAGTGCAAAAAGTGGTTTTTCAACACTAACACAAGTGCGAAAAGTGGATTTTCAACACTATCACAAGTGCAAAAAGTGTTTTTTCCACACTAATACAAGTGCAAAAGTGGTTTCCTGCACCAACACAAGTGCGAAAAGTAGTTTTTCAACACTAACACAAGTGCGAAAAGTGGTTTTTCAACACGAACACAAGTGCGAAAAGTGGTTTTTCAACACTAATACAAGTGCGAAAAGTGGTTTTTCAACACTAACACAAGTGCGAAAAGTGGTTTTTCAACACTAATACAAGTACAAAAGTGGTTTCCTGCACCAACACAAGTGCAAAAAGTGGTTTTTCAACACTAACACAAGTGCGAAAAGTGGTTTTTCAACACTAATACAAGTGCGAAAAGTGGTTTTTCCACACTAATACAAGTGCAAAAGTGGTTTCCTGCACCAACACAAGTGCGAAAAGTAGTTTTTCAACACTAACACAAGTGCGAAAAGTGGTTTTTCAACACGAACACAAGTGCGAAAAGTGGTTTTTCAACACTAATACAAGTGCGAAAAGTGGTTTTTCAACACTAAGACAAGTGTGAAAAGTGGTTTTTCCACACTAATACAAGTGCAAACGTGGTTTCCTGCACCAACACAAGTGCGAAAAGTGGTTTTTCAACACTAACACAAGTGCGAAAAGTGGTTTTTCAACACTATCACAAGTGCAAAAAGTGTTTTTTCCACACTAATACAAGTGCAAAAGTGGTTTCCTGCACCAACACAAGTGCGAAAAGTGGTTTTTCAACACTAACACAAGTGCAAAAAGTGGTTTTTCAACACTAACACAAGTGCGAAAAGTGGTTTTTTCCACACTAATACAAGTGCAAAAGTGGTTTCCTGCACCAACACAAGTGCGAAAAGTGGTTTTACAACACTATCACAAGTGCAAAAAGTGTTTTTTCCACACTAATACAAGTCCAAAAGTGGTTTCCTGCACCAACACAAGTGCGAAAAGTGTTTTTCAACACGAACACAAGTGCGAAAAGTGGTTTTTCAACACTAACACAAGTGCAAAAAGTGGTTTTTCAACACTAACACAAGTGCGAAAAGTGGTTTTTCAACACTAATACAAGTACAAAAGTGGTTTCCTGCACCAACACAAGTGCAAAAAGTGGTTTTTCAACACTAACACAAGTGCGAAAAGTGGATTTTCAACACTATCACAAGTGCAAAAAGTGTTTTTTCCACACTAATACAAGTGCAAAAGTGGTTTCCTGCACCAACACAAGTGCAAAAAGTGGTTTTTCAACACTAACACAAGTGCGAAAAGTGGTTTTTCAACACTAACACAAGTGCGAAAAGTGGTTTTTCCACACTAATACAAGTGCAAAAGTGGTTTCCTGCACCAACACAAGTGCGAAAAGTGGTTTTTCAACACTAACACAAGTGCGAAAAGTGGTTTTTCAACACTATCACAAGTGCAAAAAGTGTTTTTTCCACACTAATACAAGTGCAAAAGTGGTTTCCTGCACCAACACAAGTGCGAAAAGTGGTTTTTCAACACTAACACAAGTGCGAAAAGTGGTTTTTCAACACTATCACAAGTGCAAAAAGTGTTTTTTCCACACTAATACAAGTGTAAAAGTGGTTTCCTGCACCAACACAAGTGCGAAAAGTGGTTTTTCAACACTAACACAAGTGCGAAAAGTGGTTTTTCAACACTAACACAAGTGCGAAAAGTGTTTTTTCCACACTAATGCAAGTGCAAAAGTGGTTTCCTGCACCAACACAAGTGCGAAAAGTAGTTTTTCAACACTAACACAAGTGCGAAAAGTGGTTTTTCAACACTAACACAAGTGCGAAAAGTGGTTTTTCAACACCAACACAATTGCGAAAAGTGGTTTTTCCACACTAATACAAGTGCAAAAGTGGTTTCCTGCACCAACACAAGTGCGAAAAGTGGTTTTTCAACACTAACACAAGTGCGAAAAGTGGTTTTTCAACACGAACACAAGTGCGAAAAGTGGTTTTTCCACACTAATACAAGTGCAAAAGTGGTTTCCTGCACCAACACAAGTGCGAAAAGTAGTTTTTCAACACTAACACAAGTGCGAAAAGTGGTTTTTCAACACTAACACAAGTGCGAAAATTGGTTTTTCAACACTAACACATGTACGAAAAGTGGTTTTTCCACACTAATACAAGTGCAAAAGCGGTTTCCTGCACCAACACAAGTGCGAAAAGTGGTTTTTCAACACTAACACAAGTGCGAAAAGTGGTTTTTCAACACTATCACAAGTGCAAAAAGTGTTTTTTCCACACTAATACAAGTGCAAAAGTGGTTTCCTGCACCAACACAAGTGCGAAAAGTGGTTTTTCAACACTAACACAAGTGCGAAAAGTTGTTTTTCAACACTAACACAAGTGCGAAAAGTGTTTTTTCCACACTAATACAAGTGCAAAAGTGGTTTCCTGCACCAACACAAGTGCGAAAAGTGGTTTTTCAACACTAACACAAGTGCGAAAAGTGGTTTTTCAACACGAACACAAGTGCGAAAAGTGGTTTTTCAACACTAACACAAGTGCGAAAAGTGGTTTTTCAACACTAACACAAGTGCGAAAAGTGGTTTTTCAACACTAACACAAGTGCGAAATGTGGTTTTTCCACACTAATACAAGTGTAAATGTGGTTTCCTGCACCAACACAAGTGCGAAAAGTGGTTTTTCAACACTAACACAAGTGCGAAAAGTGGTTTTTCAACACTAACACAAGTGCGAAAAGTGGTTTTTCAACACTAACACAAGTGCGAAAAGTGGTTTTTCCACACTAATACAAGTGTAAAAGTGGTTTCCTGCACCAACACAAGTGCGAAAAGTGGTTTTTCAACACTAACACAAGTGCAAAAAGTGGTTTTTCAACACTAACACAAGTGCGAAAAGTGTTTTTTCCACACTAATGCAAGTGCAAAAGTGGTTTCCTGCACCAACACAAGTGCGAAAAGTGGTTTTTCAACACTAACACAAGTGCGAAAAGTGGTTTTTCAACACTATCACAAGTGCAAAAAGTGTTTTTTACACACTAATACAAGTGCAAAAGTGGTTTCCTGCACCAACACAAGTGCGAAAAGTGGTTTTTCAACACTAACACAAGTGCGAAAAGTGGTTTTTCAACACTATCACAAGTGCAAAAGGTGTTTTTTCCACACTAATACAAGTGTAAAAGTGGTTTCCTGCACCAACACAAGTGCGAAAAGTGGTTTTTCAACACTAACACAAGTGCGTAAAGTGGTTTTTCAACACTAACACAAGTGCGAAAAGTGTTTTTTCCACACTAATGCAAGTGCAAAAGTGGTTTCCTGCACCAACACAAGTGCGAAAAGTAGTTTTTCAACACTAACACAAGTGCGAAAAGTGGTTTTTCATCACTAACACAAGTGCGAAAAGTGGTTTTTCAACACCAACACAATTGCGAAAAGGTTTTTCCACACTAATACAAGTGCAAAAGTGGTTTCCTGCACCAACACAAGTGCGAAAAGTGTTTTTTCAACACTAACACAAGTGCGAAAAGTGGTTTTTCAACACGAACACAAGTGCGAAAAGTGGTTTTTCAACACTAATACAAGTGCGAAAAGTGGTTTTTCAACACCAACACAATTGCGAAAAGTGGTTTTTCCACACTAATACAAGTGCAAAAGTGGTTTCCTGCACCAACACAAGTGCGAAAAGTGGTTTTTCAACACTAACACAAGTGCGAAAAGTGGTTTTTCAACACGAACACAAGTGCGAAAAGTGGTTTTTCCACACTAATACAAGTGCAAAAGTGGTTTCCTGCACCAACACAAGTGCGAAAAGTAGTTTTTCAACACTAACACAAGTGCGAAAAGTGGTTTTTCAACACTAACACAAGTGCGAAAATTGGTTTTTCAACACTAACACATGTACGAAAAGTGGTTTTTCCACACTAATACAAGTGCAAAAGCGGTTTCCTGCACCAACACAAGTGCGAAAAGTGGTTTTTCAACACTAACACAAGTGCGAAAAGTGGTTTTTCAACACTATCACAAGTGCAAAAAGTGTTTTTTCCACACTAATACAAGTGCAAAAGTGGTTTTTCAACACTAACACAAGTGCGAAAAGTTGTTTTTCAACACTAACACAAGTGCGAAAAGTGGTTTTTCAACACTAACACAAGTGCGAAAAGTGGTTTTTCAACACTAACACAAGTGCGAAAAGTGGTTTTTCCACACTAATACAAGTGCAAACGTGGTTTCCTGCACCAACACAAGTGCGAAAAGTGGTTTTTCAACACTAACACAAGTGCGAAAAGTGGTTTTTCAACACTAACACAAGTGCGAAAAGTGTTTTTTCCACACTAATACAAGTGCAAAAGTGGTTTCCTGCACCAACACAAGTGCGAAAAGTGGTTTTTCAACACTAACACAAGTGCGAAAAGTGGTTTTTCAACACGAACACAAGTGCGAAAAGTGGTTTTTCAACACTAACACAAGTGCGAAAAGTGGTTTTTCAACACTAACACAAGTGCGAAAAGTGGTTTTTCAACACTAACACAAGTGCGAAATGTGGTTTTTCCACACTAATACAAGTGTAAATGTGGTTTCCTGCACCAACACAAGTGCGAAAAGTGGTTTTTCAACACTAACACAAGTGCGAAAAGTGGTTTTTCAACACTAACACAAGTGCGAAAAGTGGTTTTTCAACACTAACACAAGTGCGAAAAGTGGTTTTTCCACACTAATACAAGTGTAAAAGTGGTTTCCTGCACCAACACAAGTGCGAAAAGTGGTTTTTCAACACTAACACAAGTGCAAAAAGTGGTTTTTCAACACTAACACAAGGGCGAAAAGTGTTTTTTCCACACTAATGCAAGTGCAAAAGTGGTTTCCTGCACCAACACAAGTGCAAAAAGTGGTTTTTCAACACTAACACAAGTGCAAAAAGTGGTTTTTCAACACTATCACAAGTGCAAAAAGTGTTTTTTCCACACTAATACAAGTGCAAAAGTGGTTTTTCAACACTAACACAAGTGCGAAAAGTTGTTTTTCAACACTAACACAAGTGCGAAAAGTGGTTTTTCAACACTAACACAAGTGCGAAAAGTGGTTTTTCAACACTAACACAAGTGCGAAAAGTGGTTTTTCCACACTAATACAAGTGCAAACGTGGTTTCCTGCACCAACACAAGTGCGAAAAGTGGTTTTTCAACACTAACACAAGTGTGAAAAGTGGTTTTTCAAAACTATCACAAGTGCAAAAAGTGTTTTTTCCACACTAATACAAGTGCAAAAGTGGTTTCCTGCACCAACACAAGTGCGAAAAGTGGTTTTTCAACACTAACACAAGTGCGAAAAGTGGTTTTTCAACACTATCACAAGTGCAAAAGTGTTTTTTACACACTAATACAAGTGCAAAAGTGGTTTCCTGCACCAACACAAGTGCGAAAAGTGGTTTTTCAACACTAACACAAGTGCGAAAAGTGGTTTTTCAACACTAACACAAGTGCGAAAAGTGGTTTTTCAACACCAACACAATTGCGAAAATTGGTTTTTCCACACTAATACAAGTGCAAAAGTGGTTTCCTGCACCAACACAAGTGCGAAAAGTGGTTTTTCAACACTAACACAAGTGCAAAAAGTGTTTTTTCAACACTATCACAAGTGCAAAAAGTGTTTTTTCCACACTAATACAAGTGCAAAAGTGGTTTCCTGCACCAACACAAGTGCGAAAAGTGGTTTTTCAACACTAACACAAGTGCGAAAAGTGGTTTTTCAACACTAACACAAGTGCGAAAAGTGGTTTTTCCACACTAATACAAGTGCAAAAGTGGTTTCCTGCACCAACACAAGTGCAAAAAGTGGTTTTTCAACACTAACACAAGTGCAAAAAGTGGTTTTTCAACACTATCACAAGTGCAAAAAGTGTTTTTTCCACACTAATACAAGTGCAAAAGTGGTTTTTCAACACTAACACAAGTGCGAAAAGTGGTTTTTCAACACTAACACAAGTGCGAAAAGTGGTTTTTCAACACTAACACAAGTGCGAAAAGTGGTTTTTCAACACTAAGACAAGTGCGAAAAGTGGTTTTTCCACACTAATACAAGTGCAAACGTGGTTTCCTGCACCAACACAAGTGCGAAAAGTGGTTTTTCAACACTAACACAAGTGCGAAAAGTGGTTTTTCAACACTATCACAAGTGCAAAAAGTGTTTTTTCCACACTAATACAAGTGCAAAAGTGGTTTCCTGCACCAACACAAGTGCGAAAAGTGGTTTTTCAACACTAACACAAGTGCAAAAAGTGGTTTTTCAACACTAACACAAGTGCGAAAAGTG